>NW_009259318.1:1191174-1203170 GCF_000687185.1 Egretta garzetta | reverse complement strand
CCACCCCGGCGGCAACGCTGGGGGCGTCCGCTGCCGCGCACCGGGTGGCGGGGCCCGTAAAGCCAAGGCACCGGTCCCGCTGGGAGCTGCGACCCGGTCTGTGTGTAAGCAAAAGCCTCGCCTCCCTACAGAAATGCTTGCGTGCTTTGAGCTCACGGTTTGCTTCCTCACACGCTGTCTGGAGCCCACTGCATTTTCCCAAACCGGAATCTCGCCACACTGCTGTTTCTCCTTAGGCCAAGGCCCTAAACCGGGGCTGTGTCTCTTCCGCCTTCTTAAAACCCATCTGCTACCTTTCTGCCTTTTACCACGCCGTGTCTGCATCCCCTTCCTCCCCCCGCCCCCCTCTTCCCCACTCCACGTTCCTGCATCTCCCAGGCCTCTCCGTCTCCCGAATCCTGCAGTATATAAGCTGTATGCACCGCCTGCTGTGGTATTTCTGCCTGGCCGGCCACTCTCCAAGCCCTCAGGCCACCTTGAGCATCTGTCACCCGCTCCTAATCCTTCCAAGCCGCACAGCATGCGCTCCAGGCAGCCACAGCTCTGGCATCTGCCTCTCAGTGGAGGGATGCCCTGCACCCTCACAGCAGAGAGAAGAGCTACAAGCCCAGAACCAGCAGAGAGCTGGGGCCACACTCCAAAACCACCCGCTGCCTCTCAGCCCTTTTAGGGGAAGACACACTGCCTACCAGACTGATCCTCTGAACATGGTGGTGTGCGGACCACAGTAGAGGAGAAGGCCCCAGACCATGGGCAACACGGCAGAAAGGATGCTGGGTGGCCCTGCAGGTCTCCCGCTCAAGGGGACGTGTGCTCGGCTGCAGTTTGAAGTAACTTTCCACCTTCCCTTTCTCACACAACCTGATCCTCCCTTGCCTTGTTGCCCATGGAGGGTCAAAGACAAGGAGGGGGATGAAAACCCCCAAAACCGGCAGATGTAGACTTGAACATGCATCATTCCAAAAGGTGGGAAAAATTAAAGTCTTGAACTTTACTGCTGCTGTAGCCAGGGAGTCGCTTTCAATCCCCATGGAATCCCTTTGATGGGGTCTACATATACAACTTAAGAGGGAACCGTGGCAGGTTTTAGCTAGGTTCCATTTCCTCTTCTCCACCTAAAAAAATCATCAGTGTCCCATGTAGGCTGTTAATAGCTTAATATATAATAAGACATAATAATTTCTTAATGATAGGATCTTAAGACAACCTTCAGTATTTTATGTTTACATAAACCGTTCATCTTACCGATTACTAAATCTTTTCAGAGCATTCCAGTCATTGCCCAGCTACACTGTTGCTTTTGGATACTAGCATTCAATGAATTTTATTTTTTACAGCCATCAGAACATGCCCAGCTGGGAGAGGATGATACAGCCAGGCTATGTGGTGCAGTGCCCGAGCAAATCCAAGGTCAGAGCTACTAAGCTACTGCAAGTCTGGAGCAGGCTAGCTGGCTGTAGCTTCCGAAAGCGCAGTCAATCAGAATAGACTTTGCGCATCTGGGAGCAAATCAAGCCATAAACTTGGAGGGGACACATATGCCTGGATCCCCATGGGCAATGCTGAACTAGCAAGGCCAGGCTTAAAAAATAAAAACGAAAATAATCACACACACATCCCCTACACACACCTCAGGATGGCATAAAAACCAAAACAGCATAAAAGATTGAATCATGCCGTGGGGGTGTGAGGGCAGATTATTTAAAGAAAGTAATAAAAATAAAATGTTTCTTTATTCTAATGTGGAGGCCTAGGATTTCAAGGCAATATATGTGTGGTATTCCCTAAGGCTTTCCTTCCTTCATACAAGCACAGTCAGACAATCAGTATGGTCCTAGATTAGTTTCCTGTTTGTGCTTCAGTACAACAAACTATACATTTGTAGTAAAAGAGATTGTTTCTATAGGTTCAGGAAGAATATTAAAAAAGGAAGAGATTAAAGACATCAGGTCAAGGCAAATCTGTTCTCAGCATTCTCATTCCCAATTTATTTGGGTTCTTCTCATTCCTCTCTCCTTTTTAATTTAAGAAGCATTAATCATCCTATATCAAAAACATCACATTAAAAAAAAATCAAGTGATATTTGTATCAAATTTAACCTACTTTTCAGATATTTTGACATTGAATCTGGTTTTAGTGTAGACTGCTGCAGAATGATTTCTTGTTACCAGAGAAAGCAAGCTTCATGTTAAAATGAAGGAGATAGGTCAGGCTAGTCTGACCAACTGCCCTTTTAATCAAAGATTTGCTTGGTTTTGCAGGTTTTTTAAAATTAATTTGGAGTCAACAGGAAGTACATGACTGACAGACTGTCAACATGCCTCAACACAGGCTTTGTTTCAGCAGCAGCTGGATCACACCACAGGGCAATACCAAGCATGACCCAGTATCAGCAGGGGAAGGGAGTAGGGCTGTTCGGTCTCCTGCCCAGCTCCCCAGTGGCTTTTCTTTGCAAGCAGAATTTCTGGCAAGAGTCAGCTATGCAGACTATGTCATGGCTGCACCGTAGGGTCCCAAAAGCACTGATCAAATCAAATTGTATGGGTCAGGGATTCTTAAAGGTGCAACTCAGGGGAACATGGTGAATCAGGGTGACACAGACCCTGCTCCAGCCAGCCTGTCACCTTTTTTCAGAAACTCTGCAGAGAGCTTAACAAACTTGCAGTAGAACAATCTGCCTGGACAGCCACCTTCACCCTGTCCTGTGCACAAACATCATAATTTATCCTGATCCCTAAGAGAAATTGGCCTAAGAACTGGGATGTAATATCCTTTCTGCAATATTCCTTAGAGGAGTACAAACAAGTGGGAAACTAGTAAGAAACAGGAGAGGGAAGAAGATTATGAAAAATCATATTATTGAAGAACAGGAAGGAAAGACTGAGAAGCAAGATCAAAAGGCAGAGAATGACCTGGAGGAAGAGAAAGACAGGCATTTTTAGCCTTTAACAGAAGCACAGAGGCTAAAGTTTACTCATAATTAGTGCTCAAGCTCTTAAAAGCTCTTCCATCTACTGATGTAGCCAAGCTGTAAGTGAGGACAGCCAAAAAAGATGGTGATTGTTTCTAGAAGAGAGCTATTGCTACTGCATTTGGTACCTCTTCAGTAAGCCGCAGAAGAACTAACAAGGACCATGATACAACATTCAATCCTTCAGTTAAAATAGATATATCCCACAGGTCTGGAGAAGCTGTTGAATTTTGACAGTATTAAGAATGAAAAAAAAAAAAAGTTCTATGTGATCAGTCATCTCTACATCCCAATATAGCCTGGGTTTGTGTGCTAGTTTCTAACACTGAATCCTGCTAAAACTTGCCTGAAGGTTGAGTGCTGAGGTACAGTTTGAATCCATGGGACCAGCCAGAGCCCCAAGCACTCAGAGTCTTAAGTCATCCTCATCTAGATAGCTTATGAGTGGGAGTTAGAATTGTATATTAGATACACAGAAAACCATCACTGCAGAAGCTATCATAGAAAACACTGACAAAGAAAACCAACAGCAACCTTGAGAAATGTGTGCCTACCTCCTAACCCTACCACCTCCCCCAAGGTAAAACACAAAGCTTGAGGAAACCAGATACTTTCCATCAGACATCATATTTAAACTAATCACCAAATTTCCAACCAGAAACCCCAAGAGAATTTTGAGATTGCCTTAGCCTTGACCACTGTGACCTGATACAGAATCCGACTGAGCCAATACCAGGCACATGTGAAGCAAGTATATGATACTCCATATGGACGTGGCAACGTATTGATGCTGTGCCAGCTCCTAACACTACAGCACATGTAGTAGTGGATATAGGCATGTATAGACCTGGCAGCATAGCAGGGCTGGTTTTCTTGGCATGTGAATAATCGTCTCACTCTCAAGGGAGCTGACAATTAGGAGGATACCTTGCTGCTATGGCAAGTAGCAGCCGTACCAGTTCCTGCTGCGTTTTACTGGGTAACAGCAGTGCTAACAGTCCCCAGAAAATGTACTTTGCACATGAAGTTCAGAGCAGCTACAGATTTTTATTTACACAGCCTTGTAGAGTTTGCTTGCAAAATTAAATACTGCCTCCAGATACATTTGTCTTTTCTGAATTTCCTCCAGTTTGGAAAACAAAAAGCCAGTTTGTCACACCACTTAACAAAGTTGCAGGTTCCTACCTTACAGTGACAGTGCCTTCCTCATCGTCCTTTTATAGGCATTTTATGTTTAGTACTACACACATTTTAATTTACTACTAAAAATAATAGTAATAAAGTAAATAGATTTATCTGATAAATTGGCTTCGTTATGACATCATGTTGTGGTTTATTACCTCTGTTTTGCATTATTTTTCTTCCTCAAGAAGGACACAATACCTGACCATCTCCATACCCATCTATAGGACCAGGGAAGTAAGTGACAAAGCCTTCACCTGGAGTCACAGGATTTAGCAAACCTGACTGTGTTGCTCTGAAAACTGCGCAGGCTGGCCCAATCTCAAGATATGCATGTGCATTATTTATCTTGAGTGAGATTCAACTATTGCCCATTATAAAGACATAAAAAAATTTGCCAAACATGGATGTAAGCATGTCAGCTTTGACACTAGACACTGGAGTTTCCTAGAAATTAATCCTCCATTAAAACAACAGATGGCTCTGTGTTCCAGGGGCTCAGAGCACACATGAGGGGCTGGGGTGGCTGATGGACTTATGAATGACTGGGTCTGCATAAACCTTAAGTTGGATTAGCATAAGCTCATGCATGTCAGAAATGGTCTGCAGGATTGACATTTCATCTCAGCTTCATGGAGCCAGACTTCTTTCAGCCCCCCACAAAATTGTGTCACATGTAGGGGACAGTGTAGGAATATGTAGGAATAAACACATTCTGTCAGCTTTACTGAGTGCTTTGATGCTTTCAGCCAGCAACAAATGAAGCCCCTGCTGATTCATCCTTTAAATCAGTGACAGCTACTTAATTAACAGGACCACAGCCAAGCTGCTTAAGACTAGCACTGACCCTGCTTAAGGAAAGGAAAGTTGTACAACACGTTTTGAAGGGCACCTCCCAGCAAACCCATGGTTCACATTTCCGGTGGGTCAGGTGAGGTACAGTAGCAGAGATAAGCACAAGCCATGCCTGCACTTACAGAGCTAGGCAGGCTGATTTGAATACAGGTGGCTGACAACCCTTTCCTGCCTGACTCCATTAGGCACACAGATATTCTGATATTCTTTCTTGTACAAAGCCATGATTCTCCATGGAGTTTCACAACCAAATGGTTGTCCATTACCCAAATGCTTTCGCAGTCCAAAGCGTACTTGCAGGAGTTGTTAAGGGTCAGTCAGTTACTTCAAAGACCATGACAGCCTCTACTGTAGACCATTAAAACCTCCTTTTCCCACCTTTGAATAGTCTTCACCTAAGCAGTTCTTAAATTACATGTGCAAAACCTGTCAGTCACATGAAATGCATGATTAAGGTACAAGTTACCCAAGCTCCAAAGATACCTCGCTGAGGGAGTGAAAAGCCATATACATCATCTCAGACCTTACAAGCTCCAGCAGAAGATCCACTGAGCCTGAAGAAGTTTTGAAGTCATAAAAAGCCTCTGTGTTCATATGAAAGGTGTATACAGGCCAATAGAGTGCATAAAAATTTCCCACTGTTTGCAGAACTCCTCGAAGTCCATTTCAGAGGCAGGCTGTTACAGGATGGATGGGGTCAGTAAGCACGGAGAAGAGGCCAGGGCCATGGGATGACGATGTTTGTTAGCAACGTGATTCTGCATTCGGTCAAGCACTTGTCAAAATCAGTAAAGGGAGAAAAAGGAGGCCTTGTCTTATTAAGTTTATAACTCTGCTCAGAATGAAAACCAATTTTTTCCAGATCTTTTTCTTCACTCTTTAAAAAGTCTAATGTTTAAATACTTGTGTGTAGAATGGCTTTGAGAGAAGCTCTGATGATAATAATAAAAATTAAAAAAAAACTATAATAATTTTTTCATGCAATAATGTTTGGCCATTCCTGTACTTCATCAAGAAGAGCACAGAGTTAACCTTAGCTTTTATGTGCGCTAGCACAAATATCCCCACCCTCACTCCCTCTCTTCTTGCTCTCCACATGCTTATAGGGCAAACAGGGGGAGGTGAGGGAGGATAGCACTTTTTTCCACTAAATACTTTTCTGTAAAACAGAGAATCCCACTTTCTTCCACAGCTGATAAAGCAAAAATTTCCCTGTACCATCTGCAACTCATACAACTCCACATCATATTCCCTCCCAAGAACACAAGCCAGATATGTTCCTTTTCCCCAACACTTTCTAAAACCTTATAAAATACTGGCCACAGGTGCCAGCAGAGTCATAACCATTTCTCCAACAAGAGGAAAAAGAACCAGAAAGAAGGGCAGAAGCTGAAACTGGGATGTGAAGCACTTAAAGAAAACAAAACAGAAAAAGAACACAAATTTACATATTCCAAAATGTGCACCTGCCCCCAGGGACATCCATGTTGCACAGCAGCACTGGGTGTGCTTTTACAGCCACCCACTGAGAGGTCGGTTCCAAGAGGGGACCTGGCTGCAAGGATTTATTTTATGCAAGAGCACTTGGGGTTTCACCCAGAGAACGGTAAGCCAGCGAGCTGCTCAGAGGCTGCCTGCAGCCACTGCTCTGCCGTAGGAAGCCGCACTCGGCGCAAGCCGAAAGCCTCTGGGAGCTGTGTTTGTTAGCAACACTGCAGGAAGCGAGATGCAGGGGAATAGGATTGGTGTGCTGGGCCAGGGAGCTGCAGTGCAGCTGTGTGGCTCCCTGCCCTGCCAGCCCCACTCCGAGATTGTTTGCAGCTACTTTTCAGCTACGCTGAGCTGCTGCGAGCACCACGTGGGAGTATGCTGTCTCCTGATGTTGATACCTGGCAACGGGCCTCTCATATTCCTGAAATTTGGAGGGAAAAAATGCAGAGAACAGTCCTTTTGCCATTGAAAAGGGGGGAAATGTAAGCTACCAACTTATTTGAGAAAAAGGAAACAAACAAACAAACAAATTTATCCCATCCAAACTATCACAGAGGACAAATACTGGAAGACACACAGGCACCTCCAGAAGGTTAAAGCTAGTTATGCCAGAGGCCTGAAAAAACCTGAAAATAGAGGCAAAAGCTAATCTGTTTGATGAACTAGCAGCAGAGTTTATTTTTATAGCAAAGAAACTTGCTAGTGGCAGAACACAGACTGTCCCGCTGGCTAAAGCCCACATATTTCGGCATGAAAATAAGCTGTAGTTACCAAAGCAACCAAGTATCTCAAGACCTGAACTCTGGCATCGCACCAGTCACATTGCTATAGGAACAGGGGACTGGTGGGCTTGGCCATGATATGTGACAGCTGACCCCTCACTTGTGCAGGCCAAGTGTCTGTTTCCCTTCATACTGGATATCATCCTAGATTAACTTTTGTGCTGTTCGTAGCCGAATGCTTTGGGAGTCTTCTAGCACAGAGATGATATGTATGCACAATTTAGAGAGGACATATAGTTGCTACAAGCCCTGCTAGCTGGATAGCAAAACGTATGTATATTTTTCCATAAATGAATGAAGTTGAGGAGGATTTTAATCAGCCCACAGAGATTAGAGGAATGCAAATATTTTTTTAATTGGATAAACAGACGCTTTGGTCTTTATTAATGAAAATCTCATGCACTTCAGAATACTTAGTATAACAGAAGCCACTCTGGAAGGTCCATCAGTGACTATCTGCTGTTCTATTTAACCTCCTTCGCTCATTTAATTAAGACAAAAATGGCATGCAATTGAGGAGGAAGAGGAAAGCAAAGAAACTAACAGTTCACAACAATGCAGAGGTTGGAAATTATTTGACTGAAGTATTTGGTGGATGCCTATTTTACAGTCAAAGAAAATGAGATCCAGAATAATTTACTGTGATCAAAAAGGAAGAAATACAGATAACAAATCTTCAAATATGGGTTACATAGCAGATATTGATTCCTGCCTTTGTTGGCTGGCTGTTAGATTTTCTTCATGCTCACCCTTTTATTTTTCATTCTGTCTTCCATGTATGGGAAAAGCTTCCAGTCATAATGTGAAAATCCATTGCCATGTCTTTCTTCCCATATCTCTTTAAGACTTACCTTCTGCTCTATCCTTTCTATTCACAGGACAGACAGCTGGTATACCACAGCTACTGCTCATTATGCTAATCTTAATAAGTTCACAGCTACCATGCAGTCCTCCTGTCAGTCTGTCTCTCACTGTACATCCAGGCAGCAAGAACTCTGGGGCAAGGAATATTTATTGTCATATATAACCACTGAGCCTAGCACGATGGAGCTCTAATATCTGACGTATCTAGATGCTAACAGATAAACAAGGAAATCTTTTAACAAAGCTTTTGTCACTACCATTAAATCACCCAAAGGAGTTTGATTTCTAAGTAAGAGCGCAGCAGCACAATTCTGCTATTGTCATCTGCTATTTTTGTTTGCACAAAGTGCTCTGCACCAGTACATCAGAGGCACAGATGTTGCTCCACTGTTTTCAGTGGACTCAGACCTCACATATCCAAAAGCAGGTATTAGCAAACAAATAATACTTGGGGTTTATACATTTGTTTGTATGTTGGGATCTCATATGGAAGCTTAAAAATGCACACAACAGAGCAAAAGGAACTTTCAATAAAAGAGGCAGCAAATGTTACAAGGGCCTGACTTTGAGCTAGGACCAGGAATTCAAACCCTGACTGAAAGTAAAATGGATTTTAAGTTTCAGTTTAAAAGGTTTAACCACCTTTGCAGCATCCTGATTTTGTGGCAAGCTGCTTCAGCCTGGCCTCATCCCTTGGCTTAGACTCACATTTGCAAAGGGAGCATTTGCCCAGCAGCCACTTGTATTAGTTATAAACCACTCAACAGCTCCTATGCAGTGGCTGTAACCCACAGTGATTGTCTGGCTAGGGAACAGTTTGCTCAGATAGAGAAGCACCCGCTTGCCTTATAATTGCTCAACAGCTACATCCAAGTTTTCCATAGCACATTGTTTCAAAGGAGACCAAGACTCCCACCATCCATCAAGTGGTTAATCTTTTTGTCTGCTGGTATTAGTGGCCAGTGCACTGCTGAATGAAAGAACAGCTAACCAGCAGCCTGCTTTTACATGGTAGCACCTTCTGAGGAAGGGGAGCAGCAGATGCTCCCACTCACCTTAATGGGAACTGAAGGCACCATCCACCAGTAAAGCTTTAGAGATGTGACTCAGCCTCTCCCCAGGGCACCATCGATAGCTCTTCAGGAGAAGCCAAAGCTGTCTGGTCACTGTTAAAGGAGCAGTGGATTTACAGCACAGTCCAGAGCGTGGTGAAGTCAGATCACAGTTTTCACAATAGCCCAGGATTAGTCTGTAGTCAAAATTCAACCTAAGAAGCTTGGACCCACAAGTCTACCCCACCAAATGATCCTGTTTCTACACCATTGGCTGACAAAGGGATAAGAGGCAAATGACTGCCAGAATCCCATCCATAACACTGATATCATACTTGGAGCGCCTTGTAATGAGTGCAGTGGCTTTGAAATAGCTCTCGTTCAGAAATGTATAGTCACCATCCAGTGGAGTGTTAGAAACGCAGACCCTTTAGGCATTAGGTCCCTCCTGAGAAACATGAAACTTTGGCTCCATTTGCATTTTACTCATAAGAACCACTCTGCAGAGTAATAAAACCCCCTCCATGTGCTATTGCCAGGCCTTTAAAAAGCACTGGCGGGGCTACTTTTTTCTGATATTAAACAACATGTGTAACCTTGGTGTAGCCAAATTGAACCAAGCAAATTTCTGGGGTCAGCCAGTCCATGGGTGAAACACATCATCATATGGGAAAGGGGAAGACACGCTGGAGAACTAGGCTATGCCTTTCCCATGAATGGGTCACCTCCAGGTGCTCCAGGATCCCACCAGAGGGAAGTTGTGCTGAAAAAGCACAGCCGTATACCAAAGCCCAGCTATTCTTTTTATTCAAACTAGCCTTTCCCCACCACCTTCCATCTGCCAGTGGATGTGAACATACGTTGTAGATTCTTCTCTCCCATCCTTACGCTGACTCTACTGCAGAGGATGACTTTGTGTTCCAGTAAAAAGCCAAAAAAGCACAGAGGGCAGGAACATCCTCTCCACGCCCAGGGATTCAGAACACAGGATTGGTGTGGCAGACGTAGATGCAGAAGCAGCCACAGCATTTCTGAGTGGGTGTTCCCACCAGGATTATTTTTGTTGTTTGAGATAAGTAAGGAAGGCTTCCTAAGGCCAATGAGGACACAAATGGTACCTCCTTTGGCCTGAGGATAAAACATGTGCCCTGTGGCCTGAGATGAAATTTGCAGAAAAATGGTTCAGACACAGTGACATTGTGCTCATACACAATGATACGAGCAATACAGAAAGGTTTATCATGTCTGTGGTTGGACTCTCTCATCCTATGCCGGCTGGCAGTTTCCAACTCACGTGGTGCATTCTCTTCATAATGTTTTCAGTTCAGCTCCATTCAACACCTGCCCTACTTAGACTATTCTACCGTTTTGTTCTCCTCATCCCTTTCTCTTAGTTTTTATTTTCATTCTGTCAAAAGCAGCAAGCCTGTTTATCATAGTACTCATATGAGGTTTCCTGCCAGTGCATGCTATTTATACTACCTAGTTTGGGGACCCAGCATTCCTAGGTGTCCTCTGCAGGGGCAGGAGGAACAAAGGCACCCCCGAGTACCATTCAAACCCAAGTGAGAACAGAACTGCCTCTGCACATGCCTGTCTCTCCCAGCAGTGACTGAAGAAGGCACCAGACCTCCCAAGGTAGTGTCAGGGAGCAACAGGAACAGGGCTGCTCTACAAAGGAAAGCAACCCAGAAACCAAGGGTGACCACAATGTAGGCAGATGCGGAGCCATCACTGAAGAGGGCACAGTCCCACAGGGCCTGAGCAGGGTGAGCAGAGCAGGGGGGTGATAGCAACAGGTTCCCTTGACAGTCCTGTGATCACCAGATAAGGTAAAAAAATCAAGTCCAAGGACGGTCCTGAAAATCCACTCAGTAGGACAGGGATGGGTGCTGGCACACCTATAACATAGCTAAAGCCATAGCTGGGTGCCCAGGCCTGAGCTCACATGGAACTCCTGGGGCAATGAGCAGAGGGTGCATGGGGGGAGGCTCCAGGACAGGCTGGTCAGGGCAATGAAAGCCTATTAGTGTGCTCTGGGCCCCGATAACTGACCACCTCAATCAGGTGCCCAGAGGTAGGTCCTGTGAGTGTCAGTCGGTAAGACTTGCTGTCCTGCGTGTCACAGTGAAGCTTCACTCATGGCTGGCACTTGCGTTGCAAGCATGATACACAGCAAACAAATGCTAGAGCCCAGGGCATCACCCTGCCACTGGGAGTTTGGCTGGCTGCAGCTGCATGGTGGCGATGTTGGTGTCCTGTCTCGTGCCTGTTCCCCCCCCCAGTCCTCAATCACTGACTTGATTTGCTGGCTTGATTTCAGACCTGCTTCATTGCTACAGGTCTGCTGCGTGATCATTGGATTCTTGGCCAACCCAAGAATCTTTGTTATTATCATGGGTCTTCTCTGATCTTCTTGTTTGGATCGTTGGGACTGTGCCCTTGTTGATGAGGGTGCTACTCCTGTGTGTCTTGCCATGGCTGTCAGGTCCCCTTCCCTCACAGAGCAGCCTGCCTTGCTGCTCCCTGACAACGGGCAGAAAAAATCTGATTTCTGGAATTCTGGAAATGACCAAGCAAAGGTAAAGTCCCAAAGATTTTCTCACACTACCCCCAATTATGCCATCCGCCTGTTTACACAGACACATGCAGACGTGCACACATCATCAATATCTTTCAAGGAAGTTGCACACAATAATGCCAAACAGGTGAGTGTGCTGCACAGAGAGTGTGAGCCAGTATCACACCTTAGGGGGAACTGGAACCCCGAAGGAGTAACTGAACCACTGTGTGGAGAC
>NW_009259318.1:1168750-1190873 GCF_000687185.1 Egretta garzetta | reverse complement strand
ACGCTCTTCTGCTGCCCCACGATGAGGATTACAGCCTAATGAG
Source organism: Egretta garzetta (assembly GCF_000687185.1). Classification (NCBI taxonomy): domain Eukaryota; kingdom Metazoa; phylum Chordata; class Aves; order Pelecaniformes; family Ardeidae; genus Egretta; species Egretta garzetta. Next base: position 1,190,830 of record NW_009259318.1, on the reverse strand, counting down.
ATAACTCTTTTCTTTCTGCTCTTTCTTTTCAGAATTAGGTTTTGCTTACAAACCAAAGAACTACTTAATGGAAGATGATAACATTTCTCTTTTTTTGCAGTGCCCAGATACTTAAATTACACTACCTTAAATACCTTCACACCCAGATAGAGTGAGTATAAGAAATTAAAGGAATCGGATTCCAGTAAAGCATTCATTAAATTTGGCCCATCTAGGTTTGAAATGGATAGCAAAAATTATAGAAACTAAAAGGCCTCAGGTGATGGGCTATAAAGAGATACAACTGACACAGAACAGAAACCAACTGAAAATGGTCCCTTCACACCCACTGTGAGCAGACTGCTGCAGGAGAAAAATCAGAGCATTGGTTATCCTTCTCTGCCATTTTAAATTGGCTACTTGCATCACTTTCATTGACCTTTCTTTCAGATGCCATCAGCCCCCACAGATTCAAAGTCTCATTCATCCAGGGAATGAGATTTGACTACAAAAAGAGCCACCTAAGAAACGTATTAGTCACAGGAATTTACAGAAACTAACCACAGGAAGGAACAACCGAATAGAATACAAAGGAAAAATACATTGCAAAAAAAGTTAAGTGAGAGCTCCAGGACTCAGAGACTACGCACTGACTCTTGGTATATAAAACTACACAAGTCTGACGTAGTTGCTCTTGGCCAGACAGTAGGCTTATCTCCTCTGAGATCATCGATATTTGTATGTGTGCTTGAAAAGGAATATATTTTTTTTAAAACCATTTTAATCACTAAAATTTTTTCCATTTTTATGATGACAGTAAGAAAGAACAGAAAAAAGGTTCCTAGTATAGATGTTTTTCTATTAAAACTTGTCCTCAAAAGGTCTTCCATTCTGCCAACTGCTACTTTCCTAGCAATTAGTCCTATCAATTTCCTAGCAATAAAGAAAATAATTTCAAATTGCTAAGGTAAGTGGTTTTCGGGATTATTGTTTTTTGAGTGGTGAGCCCTTAAACAGTAGTGTGTGCAAAATCCCCAGAGGGAAAGGAATTTTTTTTTTAAAATTCCTAGATTTCACATCTACATCATATGGGTATTAGATAATTATGACAAAGAGTATTAAATCATCTGGTCAAATCCCAGCAAATTTCCCATTCATTGTTTTTGGAAAATATTCAAAATCACTACTAAGAGAGCAAGCAAAGAAAGCTTGGCATAAAGTGGCATATTTTATCTAAAACTAAGATCAATTACTCAATAATACAATCCTTAAATTAAAAATATGTGTAAATAATTAAAAGGAAATAAAAATTAAGATGGCAACAGATAAATAAGTTCTTCTTCCTTTCAATCAAGTAAGACCAGCCATGGCGTGTTCCAGAATTACACACAAGGGAGGTATCCCATATGTGTCCTTGCTCCTGTGATCAGCAAAGCGAAAGTACAAGCCTGTCCACATCTGGTCCTCAAATGTATGTAACCCTCATGCTACTTACTCCCAGCATTTTCCTGCTCACTTGTACTCCTGCAACATGATAGCAAGAACGTGGTGTATCCAGTGGAAGTGCTACCTACATTTTGTCTGTCATTTTCAGCTGTGTATTGCTCTCCCAGAAGAGGCTGCCTCTACAGCATCTTAGAAGCCTCCTAAGGGTCCAACTTCACTAGAAAACAGCTATCATGTTGCAAGACTAAGTAGACTATATGCCTCATTTTTCCAGGCTCCACTCAGATTCAAAGAAAATTGAAGAAATTAATCTCAGCTCAAGGGTAAGTTGTTGTGGTATGTTTACTACAGAAAAAAAGAGCCAGAACCTAAAGGCTTCTTTTCACCCAGAATGCTGTGGCCAAGAGTAAGATCCCATGCTGCTAGTCTGTCCTTGCAAAGTGTCATGTGAGATACTGTGACTGGTCCCCCTTTGGTGAAATTATTTTAGAAAACTACCTTCTTTCTGCAGAGGTTATTTTACCAGGATACATTCGTCCCCAGACTCTGAAACTCCCAACACCTGGCCGCAAGCTCAGAAGAGAGTCATACAAATTTTCTTGAAAAGAGTGTCAGACTGGAACTTGCTAGGGGAGGACACCAGAATATTGAAAATAAAAACCTTTGCCTTCAGAAAAGAGAAAGAAAAAAGGAATGAGGAGGAAGTAAGGGGGGGAAACAGCAGCATACTATCTAAGAAACAAAAAGAAATTCCCTCCAATTTTATTAAACCACCTGCTTTAAGGTCTCCCCTTAGTAGAGATCAGTGCCAACCTGACGGTGAGGTGTCAGGAGAAGACAAGTGGGGAATCACAACCCACATCCTTCTCCCTCAAAGTTTTTTTCATTTCCCTTGGGGCTACCCAATGCTGGCCACCATCAGAGGCAGAAGTCTGGACTAGAGGAATGTCACATTTGAACAAGCATGCTGAATCCTACATTCGGCTAAGTACCTTACACACAGGCAGGAAGGGCAAGTAGGCTTTAGGTTCATAGAGTTGACATTTTGCACTATTTTACCCTTTTCTGTTCATTGTTTCAGTAGCAATGCACCATCATTAGAACCTGCAGAAGGAGGGAAAACACTTTCACTGATAAAACTGGCAAATCCCCACTGGCATTATGGTGGGAAGTGAAGCTGCTTCTTCATGCTGTTCACCACAGGACAGAGCAGAGGCTTTCCTCACAAGCTGCTCCTTATTAATGTCTCTCTGATTAACTCTAAGGAAAGAATGCAAACCATTTTGAAACTCAGAATTACTGAGCAGGAATAACAGCTGACATTCACAGGGCTTCTCCAGACACTGTGCTTTTCTAACCCGCACACACCTTGACCTTCATGGGCCACTGATTCAATAAGTCTAAACTGGAGTCTTCATGATCCACAGCAGATAAGAAGCACTTCTTTCTAGTCCACTTAGTCGCTATTTACATAGCAGCAAAATCCCTTTCTTCACATTTTACACTTACCCCAAGGAGAGAAATTACAGCTGATAAAAAACCATGGGCATATGCTGGGGGTTTCTTCACCCATGAGACTTGACAATAAGCACATTTGAAACACTTGCTATGTTGTTGCTGGAAAGGAAAGGGTGGTTTCCTCAATATTTAAAAATATTTCAAATCTGAATAGAATAAAGAGGGTTTGTAGCCATGGTAACTTCCACATTCATTTTTTAAAAAACTGTAATATCTCTGAAGATTTGTGACATGATGCAGCAAGCATGTCACATTGTGTAGGCTCGTGTTATGTCTTGAAAGCCTGAATGACTTGATGTGACCTGGCATGATGCTATGGATATTTAAAAAATGTCAAGAGAAATTGCAGTTCTAGTGGTAGGTAGAAGGGAACAAGTTTTCACGTAGGGTTAGAAAAGAATACAGTCAAATGACAATCTTAAATAATTCTTTAAAAATTATGCATATGCAGAGTAATTTCACAACACTGAAGGTAAAAGATTACAGAACATTGTGGCTGCACAGGAAAAAGGTCTTTATCCAACATGTGGGATCTCTACTGGGACTACACAGCTGTGGTAGTAAGTAGGCAGTGTCTTTTTTTCAGAAAACATAAAAACAATGTTATTATAAGAAGGTATTGCAAATTAAACTGAACTACTGGAAACTTAATTGACATTGCATATTTTCAGTATTTAGGCTGTCACATTTGGAATTTTAGTTTGTTCATTTAATATGATACCATAAAAGCTTCTTGCTTTGATTTCTTTTTTCCTATTTTGAATGAAAATTATTTCAAATAACTTCTAAGCAAGTGCTCTTGAAAAAATATCCTTTTTGCCACCATTAGAGCTTCAGACACTGGATTGGACTCCTATTTTAACTATTGGAGTAGGCACAATATGTGAGATCAGGTAATTACTAGTCCAAAAGACGATATGATGCTCAAGGGAAAGACCAAAGGGAATTTGATGTATTTTTATTTTTTAACTACACCATCCTTTGTATTCAGGATGTTTCAACCCCAAGAAACATCCTAGAGAAGGAATAGATTGTTTAGCAAGGTGTCCACAGGCCAAGTCTGCAGGGGAGCTGCAATTTATCTCCTCTTCCTCAAGGGTTGATCCTGCAATCTAATGTGGGTTATTAGACCCATGCATTGCGACAGCATGGAACACCTCTGACAGAGACGTAGTATTCCCAAAATAGCATTTGTTATTACATTAGAGCAGGCACCAGCTTGATGTAGAACACTTTTTGTTAAGTTAGTATTTTGTAATTTGGCTGAGAAAAAGCAAGATATGAGAGACCATTTGTAACCAGTTCACATCTTAATGAAAGCAGTTTTTCATGGTACAAACTGAAAACACTCCTGCAGCACTATTATAAATAACAGCAACAGCTTTCTCCCCAGAAACAGAGGTAAATCAATTATAAGCGAACTATTTTATAAGGGAGTTACTAGGCAATCAGTTCCTCCAAGAATCCCCACTTGGACACTGTCTTCCTAAGAGGACTTGTAGAAGAGATGTAGAAATTTCTTTCCTAGACACTCTAGCAAAATTTTGACAAAATACATTTGGAAAAGCATGCTGCATGGAAGAGTCTCACACTAGCCCTGAAAGGATAGCCATTATTTATTTTATTCCTTGGAGGGGCATGACTTTGAGAGTGTGGAACTATTGAATAATGCTTAGGAAAGATCATCCACTGTGCCTCATGGTCCTGTCGGACTTGGTGCCAAAGACTAAGTCATCTCCATGGTGTCCAGAGACATTATTCTCTCTGCCCCAGGATGAGCTCCCTACCTGTGCGATTTGTTCTCTGTATTACAGACAGAGCAGGCTGCAGCATTAGGAGCAGCAGGAAGTTACAATGAACTTTCTTTTGTTTATTTTGACAAGTAGGGTTGCTCTGGGTATTTCTCACCTGTGCCACTCATGAGTGTTCAGTGCAGCTCAGCCCATGTATGTGCTCTGATCCACCACTGGCTCACGCATTACAGGTTGGAGAACATTGAATGAGCTAACAAGGTTTTTTCTTTCAAAAAACCCAGTCATATTGATTTCTTTCAGGATCCGCCAGAAAAAGTTTAGATCACCCACTGGCGACAGGTTTTGCCTTAACTGTCTAAGTGTATGACCACCTGATAAACTGCAAGCAGACTTCCACTCAATAGACTTTAATAGCTAATATTTGCTTGGAGACCTTTTGTCTGCCCTCTACAGTCAGGACCTGCTTCCTTTTTGACATAAATCATAAAGAGATGAGCCATAACTGAGACAGAATCTGTCCATTTAAATTTATTTTCTTCATCCTGTGGAACTGTCTAGAACATACCACATGCTCATATACACTGACAAACAGAGATTTGAAACCATGATCTCTTCCTCAAAGACAGGACAGTCTAGTCTTCATGTAGAAACTTCCCATGAACAATTATGACCTGAAATCTGCCCAATGCTCCGTCCTTCCTCATGCAGAACCGTGCTTCACAAGCCTTTCTCCCACCACTAAGAAGAAACCAAATGTAACTTTGTATAATGCTACCCTAGAGATTAAAAGCATTTTGATTCAGAAGGGATTTCTAGGATCACCTGCATAGCAAAAGCCTCAAAAACTCCCCTGGAAATGCCAGTGTTATGCCTTGACACCAGTGATAGTTGATGGGGCCATTGATAAGCCCCAACCAGAAAAATATTAAAGAGCTCTCAATTGTTCTACAGGGATTGCACCTGAGAACACCAGCAGATGAAAAGTCCAGTGTCTATTCATGACAAAGGCTCACACAAAGAGCCTTTGAGGCTTTGCTTGAGGGAGTACCTGTTAAACAAATCTGTGCCTTCATAAATTCATATTACTGTTTTCACTTCCCACTTCTTGTGATTTATTAGGCTAAGTCCTCACCCACCAAAAACTGAATTGATTCACTCATCTGCAAGGCTGCAGCATTGTTACAGTATTTTAAAGCAGATATAAACTCCTTCTATTGTATCTTGTTTGTCCTGATTTGCAACAAATAAAATGGTAAGTTTTACGATACACCCTTTGAGATGTTAGCTTTCTTTGGAAACTGAATTTAAACAAAATCAGTCTCTGGTCCCACCAAGGACAAATATTTTAAAACTGCTGCCAGCCATGCCTTTTAGCCTGCTGTCTCCCCTTTATAATTATTGATGTTGGCATTATACCAAGAACCATTTTCTTGGTGTATCAATAGAGTTGTGTTTAATTTGACATTTTACTTTTTGAATAAAAAATTGTTCTTAGTCATGGCATCAGTTTCAGTGGGTATTTTCAAGCAATAGAATAAATTATTTATGCATTTTAACAGCATTTTATTTCCTTGATCTCATTGAGAAAATCATTCAATAATTCTCCACTAAATGATTTCCAGAAAGCAGGAGGTTATTTGCAACAGACCATATCATGCTGAAAGGCTGAAGAGGCCTGAGAATGGCCATTGAGCCCCACAGCTTTTCAAAGTGAGGTCAAATCTGGATCAGGACCAGACACCTGGCTTCTCCTGCCTGATGCATGCTCAAAAAAGAATCTCTGTGATCTCAGCTCAGTTCCTTGTAGAAGCATTTGTCATCATGTTCCACAAGCAGAAGGAAAAGACAAACCTTTTCTTTCCACAGGCCTATTCTGATCATGTTCCCAGATTATGATTAGTTCACTCTGCTGTGTTAGCCTGCAATAATTTGGGGCAACAGCTGCATAAACTATATATTAAAATTACACATGTCAATATTATTAGGTCAATTAAATGTGCAATTCCTACATCCCACATCCACATTGCTCTCACCTGTCTGTTATCTAGGATAGGATAATGTCACATGCATGAAGTAAATCTCCTGGCACATCCTTATGAGTGGGGTCATGAGAAGCTCACTGCACAGTGGAGTGCTGTCTATGTAGGAAACTATACCTCCCTCAACTTCAAACACCAGCATTTTTGCCTCGTACCCTTGCTGTCTTCTCTGGCAAAGTGTTGTGTACATTCCCTTAAGTGGAAGGCTGCATCAAGATGCTGTGGATTACTGAATGCTTAAGGAAATCAGTTTCTGAGTCTTGCTTTTACCTAGACACAAACTTTAAGGGTGAGAATGGCATGAGGTATATGCCTGGTTTTGTCTCATGTCTGTTTATGCAGTTGTTCTGCCATAGCCACCTTCAGGACATGAATTATTCACCAGATATGGTAAGAAGACTGGAGCTCAATAAAAACCTGTCAGGTTTCCAGGTCCCATTCAGATGATAAAATTAGCTTTCCTCTTTCAGGTAATACATATTCAAATTCATTTGCTAACCTATTATTGGACAAAGGAACTACAGGTCACATTGAAGTTAATTTATGAAATCACTTACCTGAAACCCCACACCGGCCTTTGGCTTTCACCTCTCCAAAACATTAGCAGGCTATATCATGTATCATTGCAAATGCTTTTCATTAGAATCAGCAACAAAGGTGACTACAGTGCAGAACAACAGTTGGTGTTAAGAAAAGCAAGTCTCGGTCAACTTAATTTCAAAGGCCCTTGAAACCTAGCTTTGCCATCACAACACTAATTCACATGATGTGTGCAACTGCATGCTATAAGCTTACTTTGAAGGTCATGATGGCAATGCCTTATCATATAACATATTGAAGAAACATGATCAGCTTTTGATGCAGCATCACACCACCACTGTACAAACCAATTCCTCCTGTCGCTTGTCTGTATTAAAAACAGGAGGATGGGAAAGTGGAAAGCATTTTTCTGTTTACGTTTTATAATCATGACTATAACTTTCATGAAAGTCACATGGTCATATTCAGACAAGATATAAGGAAACAGAAACAAACTCCTGTGACCAAAGAAGCCTGCACATGTAGTGAAAAATCAGAAATGTGGTCAGAAAAAAAGAGTATACCAAAATATAGCAGAAAGTTTGCTCTGGTTTTCCACAAAGTATCTTTCATATTTATGTCCAGTGGGTAGACAACAGGTAATGTCAGCTTTCAAGTAAGGTGACATAACTTTCCTTTCTGTTTCTAAATTTGCTGATGTAAATTTGTCACTTTCCCCCTTTTCAGATTTTCATCTCCAGCTTTTTCAAGCTTCAAGTATAGAAATGGTCTTTCCAAAGTAGGAACAATTCATTCAAGGGAGTTCCAGATGCATATGGGCTTTCTTCCTTCTTCTTTTCATGGGTGTTGGACAGCTACTACTCATGGAAGAGGCTGGGACCATTTCTCCACTGTTGACTATGGCATGTTTATCAGCAAAATAACCTGCACATTCCTCTTGCTAGATAGTTCACACTGTAAGTTATTTTACTGTAGTCATGCTGCACCTGACAGATTACTTGCTATTCTATTTAAGTTTGCTACCTACACCAGTGTAAGTTAGACTCACTGCTACTGGGGTATTACAAGAAGACGTAGTGTGTAGACCTCCAACCCCAAAATAAATATAAACCTGATGATGACTTACCTGGTAATGACCAAACTCTCAATACACAGAGACTTTCAAAAGCAGAAAGGTCACAATTAACCTGCCCCACGTTTGAAACCTCTCTGCACAAATTTTGGCCTCCAAGCTGTGACTTGATCTCCCATGCACTACCATGGCACAATAACATGAAACTCTACCTGCACTACCTTACGCGGCCTTACCCTAAAGAATTCTGAGGACAAATACATGAATGGGAAAGGCCCAAGTGTCCTCTCAGATCCATTGCCATAGGTTCACTGTTTTCTGCCTACATTGATAATTAATTCTGAACAGAGAAAAAAAGAGAATTGAGAGGTAGACTTCCTCCTTTGGTGCTTCCTTAGCAAGCATAGACTCCTTGCTGTTCACAAGGCAAATACAACCCTGAGGTTCCCTAACTTCTGGCCAGTATTCTATTTCTTAAAGCAAACTTGAGTATACTTTGAGTGGATGTCAGAGGGGATCTTAAGGACTGCTCTTTAAAGACATCACATGTCAAAATGCCAGACCAAACCAACAACAACCAACCAACCAACCAACCAACCAAAAAAACCTCACAACCCCAAAAATCTATGGAGGCATTCTGCCCCTTTAGATTGTTCCATTCATATGGTCGACATGTTCTCTAAAGACAGGAATGTCTTTTAAACATAAAAAAAAAACCCAAATACAAAAACTCAGGAAACAGATGAAAGCCTCACTCAGGTAGTTCTCCCTGTAGGGCCACTGAAGTGTGATACTCTACTTGTATATGATTAGATCAAACATTATATGATAAAAACATATATTAGACACAAGTTAGCCTGGAATTGCCTGATTTCTTTAGATACACAATTTCTCAATTTAATTCTGGAAGTCTTTCATCTCAAGTGCACAAAAGAAGAGGAATAAGAATAAATCCCAGATGAGAATCTGCCTTCCTCACCTTGAAGTGAAGAACACTTGGCACTGAACTACAGTAGAACTTTAACATAATCTGGCAGCAGAAAAAACATTGCTTTGACACAATATAGCCCATATGAAATTGGGAACAGCACTAGAGGAGATAGATAGATACAAAAAGGTTCCATAATAGAGAACTGTTAAAACAAGCTGTTAATTTTCTAAAAAGAGTAATAGGCAATCTGCCTGCAATCTACTGATCCATAAAAAGAAAAATAATTTTTAGTGAAACTACTTAAAGTGATTTTTGCTGAATTTTCTCTCCCAGGAGAAGAACTCACCCCCCAAACTTTAATTTTCTGGAACATACAGGAAGATTAGTTCATAAAGGAGAGAACATCTGTTTCTTTTCATCACTAAAGACGGTTTCCTCTGTACAGAAGATTGCAGCCCTTAAGAGCTTGAGACTGTATGTATTTGTCATTTAAATGCAAGCAGACAAGAATCTAACAGGGCATTATTTCCTTTTAAAATGAATGAGTGAAGTTGCGTTGTCAATCAGTTCTCTCGCTTTATTCCTCTAGCACATGGGACAGCATGCAGGGGTAGGGGAGCAGTTCAGGTAATCCTCACAAGATTTCAATCTTATATTTTTTCTGTCTTTAACAGGCAACCTCTCCCACATGGTCAGCAGCATTCTGATATACTTTCAACCAGGATTTTGTTTTGTTTTCCTCCTGGAATACCAGGGTGATCCTATGTATTGAGGCATCTTTTTTAACACACATGAAGAGGTATCACTCAAAAAATCCTACTGGAAGCAAACGTACTTCTGGTGCATACCATTAACACTGTGTGTTACAATTAATATGGCTGCAGATGACAAGCTCTTTCCTTTTCAGAGGGTTGGCATTGTTAGGGTAATTAATTAAAACAACACAAACTCAGGAGCAAGCCTGCTTCTTGAGTCTCAATGTTTCCAACTTTCACACAACTGGTGATCCCAACTAGAGGAAATGATGGGATTTGCATTCTGCCTCCTTAGATTGTTCCGTTCATATGGTCGACATGTTCTCTAAAGACAGGAAGGTCTTTTAAACATAAGCAAGGAAAAGCTGGAGCTGTCCCTCTCACAGCTTAATTTCTGTAGCTGGGGATTTAAAGGTGCCCAATGCCTGAAAATTTATGATCCAGCCCACATATCTGAGATCCAATGAAATGTATAGTGTCATATCAGGCATTCACTACTTCAGTCCAGAAATTATTTTTGCCATTCTTCTCAATAGCTAGGACAAATAGATAAGCCAAAGAGAGAGACAAAGCTATGAGGGTTTGGATAAATACATCTTTATTACCTTTCTCAGAGAATCAGAGACAACAGGGATGAAAGGGATTCTAGGATATCATCTAGACCATTTTTCTGTTCCAAATTAGGAACTATTATCTCTAGACTACTCCTGATAGATTTTAAGTCTTGGAAACCTCTGGCAGTTAAGACACCTCGTTGTTCCCATACAGTCTATTTCAGGCTTTTCCTATTCTTACCATTAAAAAGGGACACCTGATTTCAAATCTAAATTTCTTTTCATAAAATCACAGAGATATTTAGGTGGGAAGGGACTTCTGGAAGTCTGTAGTCTAACCTTCTGCTCAGAACAGGGCTAACTTGAAAGCTCGATCAGGTTGCTCAGGGCTTTCTTCAGTTGAACTTTGAGAACCTCCACAATTTCTTTGGACAACCTCTTCCAGTGTTTGATGGGTTTCATTATGAGTCATCTTTTTCTCATAACTAGTTGGAATTTTCTTTGCTGAGAACTGTGTCTGTTGTCCCTTAGACTAACACTGTGCATCTCCGAGAAAGAAGAATGTGACCCTCTGATCTCTGTAACCACTCAACAGGTAACAGGAGATAAGCAATAATATCCCTCTTAGCTTTTTCTTCTCCCAGCTGAACAAATGCGTCCTCTCTTCCTACACAATGAATCACCTTGGTGTTCCTCTTCTGGTCTTGCTTCCATTCACAAATGTCTTCCAGCATTCATCCCACTTCCAACATGCCCAAAACCAATGTTATCCTCCTTCTTTGCCTGACATCAAAACTCCACTTGCATTTCTCCTCTCCAAATTAAGCAAACACAGCTCTTTCATTCTTGCCCAGGAGGCATGTTTTCTGAGCCTCATTCTTGTTGCTCACATGGGGACTTCCTCCAATCTGTGCTCATTTTCCTTGACCTGGAGACAGAACGTGCCAGCCAAGATCATGTTTATGCTCAGTACAAAAGAAGGATTATTTCAAATATATTTCATTCAACATAGTTTTTTATACATCCCAGGGTAACTTTAGATTTTTCCATTGTATTATGATTTTGTAGATGCATGGTCAATTTGCACCCCAGTGTAACTTTTTGGTCCTTTTCTACAGAAACATCATTTTACCAGTCATTTTCCAGCTTGCATTTAGATTTAAACTGGCAACTATATGAGTTTAAGACCAGAAACATTTCCTTGCTGAATTACATCCTAATTTTTTGCTCTTTTTTTCCAGACCTACAAAGGTTACCTTTAATTCCAGTGTGGCTCCCCAAACTGCTTGCACCTCTTCTGCTCTCTCTGCTTCTCTTCATTAAGCTGACTCATGACTTTCACCCCAGCTTACTCAGCTGTGCATCTCAGGGATGGAGTGGTTCCCCTAAGAAAGAAATGCTTGTATGCAAATCTACAATTCTCTCCTCCTTTTACTCAAAGTTCATTACTCAGGACTGCAACAAATAAATGCTTTCTGTCACTACAGAGCTGGGAACAGGATTTGGAACAAATGGTTGCATTTCCACTGCACTTCTTACATCAACTTTATGCATGATTTTTGTTTGTTCTGCAATGTCATGTAGACCAAAACATGCACTAGAGCTTGTGATCTTCAACCATGTACCCACTGACATCATGCAATGGATGTATTTTACACATGCTCTACTGGATAGTGTGTTGGCACTTACACTATATATTTGTCTCCTTCCATGATGTTCAAGAGCTCCCACTCAGCTCAGACATGAGTTGGACAGACAAGCACATCAGAATGGACATCTGTATGAAATCCATCCACAGTCCTAAAACCTACAGGTTCTTCTTAGAGTCTTCAGAAGAAGTGAAGGAATCCCTTTGTTGTGTTTTCAGGGAGAAGTTATTGACAATACTCCTTTAATAAACCATTTGTTTTTCAATTTATTCTTAAAACCAAGTTTGCTAGCATCCTAGAACCACCAAAACTGCTCTACACATTGAAACATCACATATCTGAAAATTAATACCTTTGACCTATTATACCAGATATATTCTTGACACCTGCTTCAAAAATTCATCAAAGTCAGTGGACTTGGAGGAAGAGGGAACAACATGGGCCTACGTGGGCCAAAAAGGTCCACTTATAGTGATCTGACTCCAGGCTCAAGTCTCAGAGAAGAAACTGGAGGAAAATAAGCAGAGCCATTTTACATTCCAGCTATTACTAATGGGTATCCATTTTACAAAATACATTTGACAACTATTTAAAATAACCAAAACCCACCCCCGAAACAGCATATCAGAAAGATAACAGCCCAGCTGCATACTCAGTCTGATTGCAGGTTCCTTTCTCTATACTCAGCTTGACAGCCTGAGAATTATGAGAAACCACTGTCATTACCAATCGTCCATGTATCTTACACCTATTTCACTGAGGAATAAAAATGCTTCAGAGCAGTCATTCCAGAAGATTTCCTATAATGATGTTATCTGACTATGGGGCCTCTTCCTAACTATTTTTTATATCCTGTAGCCAGGCAGATTTCCTTTCAGTGGCATCCACTGACTACATGGACTCTTTCACAGAGTAGAAGACAATGACCCCCATACTCCTCTTTTTGTCTGCCTTTCTTATTGTATCCCCACAACTTGTACCCCTACCTATCTTCCTCATGTACCCATTAAGTTCTGTATTCCCTCCCATCACCTTGAGGTTAAGCTTGTTAACGTTTTGACTACTTGTCTTCCAGGACTGTATGGTACCTTACTTCTCCCACCTATGGCTGTCCTTGTGGTGGAAATTTCACCCTCACAGAAGAAATTAAATAAAAGAGCAGGTGTGTGGCCTTTCCCAAGAGCATTTCTACAGAGACCATTTGGGATGCCCTGCTGTCCCACAGAACTTAAACTGGGAACTTTCAGCAGCTTGTGATTTTACTTGAAAGAGGAAAAAAAAAAAACTAAAGATGTGTGTTGAGAGAAGTTTCCCAAGCGAAACTTAAGACTCAGAAGGCAAGAAAAGAAGGTTCTTTTTTAAAATATAAACTGCTATAAACTATAGCACTATAAACTGCTGCTCTGGAACTGAGATAAATTTAGTATGGATTCATCACTGAGAAGTAACTTCTCCTGGTATGTGAGCTATCTGCAAGCTTTTGAAGCTGTCTTCACTGGACTCTATAGAGGAGTAAACAGAATGGCATGTATCTCACTGTATACGTGCTCTTGCATGGGAAAATCCAATTTAATCCCTGGAATTTCAGCTCTCCACATTCTGTTCTTAGCCCGGCTGCTGCTTTTAGAAAAATCTTTTATCTTTAAGCAAGAAAAGGAGCATTGACAGTCATCAGAAGCAAAGTTTCTACTACAAACACCAAATGCTTTGAGCTGTTTCAAGCATCAGATTTCTGGTTAATAGTGTTCTGTGAGCAAAGGACAGTGGACAAGAGAGAAGGAAATCAGAAATTAGAGGGATGATTAGGGATCTAAAAAGATCTCTTTTTGTCACAGAGTCTTCTTAAAGTAATTTCATGGTTTTCAAGTTTAAAGAACAACATACGTGACAAAACACATCTACTTTGCCAGATCAACACAATGAGTCAAGAACTTTACATTTGCAATATTCATTTTCCATCTTTCAGTGCTCTGCTGGCTGTCAAACTAATGCACATTTCATGGTGCATGAAGCAAATCACTGGAGAGAAAGGGGAAAGAGCCACTGAGGTCACTGATCCTGCAGCTAATGTAAGGGCAGATTTTGTTTTTGTCAGGTCAAGTTTACTTCATGTAGTGATCTGTTCAATCTCTTTGGCCTAGAATCTTCTCCCACTCACCTGATGTGAACTGGACTAACTTATCTGAAGACCAGCACTTAAACTTCTCTAAGTGTGACAAATTAGAAGAACAGAGAAGTTTTTTCCACTGGTCCTTACTTTGTGTGTTTATTTGCACTTAGACAGATTGAGTACAATTTTGTAGTCTTTCATACTCATTTTGTACTTGCATACTGTCAGATAAGTGTCAGGGTGGAGACCATCCTAAATTTAATCCCACGTGAAAAATAATTGTTGTTGGGCCACCTTGACCACCAGCCATTAGTACGGAAGCACAATCAGTCAATCTAATTTTCACAGCCATAGATATAAAGATTATTTTCTTAAGCATCTAAGTGTGAAATGCAATGAGTAAATAAACAGCATTGCACTGAGATGAGACAGGGAAACTTTATGGGATACAGTAATATGTATGCAATCAGTGATTATGTGGATTAAAAAAAAGTACATGTTTTTCCTTACATTTTAAGAAGAAAGGATAGATAACTACAAACAAAAGGAAAAAAAATACTTTGAAGGACATTAAGAAGGGTTAGGGCAGAAAATCTTACCTAATTTACCAAAGCTCAAAGACTAGGTTTTCAGGAAGGCTGGAATTTCTGCAGGTGGGAGTGTCTGCATAAACAGTGTTCACTATCAGAACACTGTCCTAGTGCCAGACTGTTCTTACTTTAATCTACAGAAGGGGATGAGATGCAATCACAACATTTTATCTGAATCTATGTATGGAAAAGACATTTCTGTTGCTTATTTTGTGATCAAGATAATTCTTCTGACTTGCTAGAGCTCAGAATAACATGATGTCTAAACGGGATCAATGCTACTGAAAGGAAATTGCATTGTTTCCCTGAATTATGTTCTGTGGTTACCTGAAGTATCAAAATAAAATTGCAAATACTGATAGAAACCTTATCCCCCATTAAGCTTTCTGGAAATAGAGAAGCAAACACAAAGGTTGTAATACCAGGGTGAAGCACACCAGAGCTGTTACCTCAGTAGGGCTGGTATTTTTTTAATCCTATTCATTATTCTTACCTCTACCACAAGTCTCAGCTGTTTCATGTTTTTCCTCCTTACATTATTACATCAACGAACACACTTTGAGATATGGGATGTTTATTCACTCTAATTTAGGGTATCTGGGGAATTGTACCACTGGAAGGGAGTGATGTTATTGCCAGAAAAGGGATGAGAAATATGAGACTACTCTCATCACAGATTATTCTTCATATTTCCACATCACTCTTCCAGCACACGGTTAGATCAGCATGTTCAGTGCAGGACCTGTTTTTCTGTGGTTTCCAGTGAATTGCTGGAGGTGCTTTGAGACTACAAGGACAGAGAAAAGCCTAGAAACAGGCTGATGGGGATCCTGGATGTGAGCCACAGAAAGCTGACCACACACATCAGACCAGATCATCTTCCACAGTAGAATAAATGCAGACCTTATTTACCCTCAGTTTCTGTCTTGATCATCACTGTAGTTTTCTCAGTCTTTAATTTCCTGGCAAATAGGACATGTCTCATGCAATTTTGAGTAGAAAGGGAGCTAGTGGAAAAAATTAGAACAACATTCTGCTGGATAACATGGTTTGAGTGAATGGAGATGTTTCATCCAACTTATCAATAAAGTTTTGTTTCACCTTCTTATTTGATTTCTATGACACTAAATACAAGTAAGATTATTTAAGTGTAAGCATAATTTCATACATATGCTGGCATTTTGTCTCATTTCAGTTATGAAAAAAATTGCTAGCTTATAAAACATTTCTGTTTGAGCTTTCAAAATTTTCAATTCCTTTAATTAAGGATTTTTACTTCTGTTCTAAATTTGGGACAAAATATAAGGGGAAAAAAGTAAATATGAGAAGTAAGACATTCCCAAGTGGTAGAAGAAGTGACTGTCTATAAATTACTATTATGCATCAATCCATGTCAGGAGAAAGCCAAAAGTCTTCCTGAAACAGTTTGTGTTTTAAGTCACACACACTGTGGTGTGCCTCAATAACAGAGATTTTACGTTGGAATGGAGCTGGAGTCTTTACACTATTTCTAGACTCTTTGAAAAAGTGATTACATTAGTAATGTTGCCCTTGAGTGAAGCTGCTTTTGCAATTTCTTTCAGGAAATGTCATAAAAACTGCTCTCAATAATGTGACTACTTGAAACAACAGATATATGGAAACTTCCTGTACATCCTACGGCTTTTTCACTTGAGATATTATCAGAAGAATCCCGTTCAGAGATACTAATGTCACTTGTACTCAGGCATTTTTCTGAAAGGAAAAGGCTGATGGAATCAATCCACTCTACGAAAGAAAGATAACACTGTGTCAGCATTAGCCTTTTAATTCACTGAGATCACTTAATTAGCTGTAACTTTTTCCTAACACAGTCTGTTGCAATAAATACCAGCATTGTGTATGCAACTCCATGTTACCTCTTGTTGGCCTTCTTTTTTTAATCTTCCTCTTCAGGTAAAATTACAAAAGCCAGGAGGCTACTGTGGCTGATGTATTACAAGACAGTGTGCACTAGGTAGCTGATGTGTACTTAGACGTGTACTTAAATGTGTACTGACACCTATGCAAGCCCTTTCAGTAGGCAGACTGTGCATGCTACAGCTCTGAGTGTTCATGGACACAAGCTAGTATGTTTGAAATAGGTAACAGATGGTTTCACTCAAAAAATGCAGGCTGATGAATAAGCACTTCTGTGTTTGTGTGTGGAAAGTCCTTTGTAGGAAACACCTTCCCTAATAACCACAAAGCCCTAGATGACATGAACATCATCAGGCTTTGTTTCCAAAAGTTGTGTTGAGGAGATTGGCTTTGGAATACTAGTTGGTGCAAATTTTCCCACTTTCCACTTCTCTTGCACGCATTGTTCTGTAAGTAGCAGAGCCACATTTTAAGCACAAAGCAGAGAGACCATTATGTTGCCTGATTCAGAGCATCTCATGACAAAGGTAATTGCTATGGCAGCATGGTGGGAAATTAGTTGAAATAGATTGATGCTATGGAAAACTGTGAACTTCTGCAGGGTTTGAAATAGCAGCCTTAAACCAGAGGATTGAACCAAGTTTAAAGAAACAGAAACCCAGCATGATTTTCACTTCACCCCATATCTACTTAGATCTTGAGAGATTTGAGCTGGTCATCAAGAAGAGTTTCACCAAGAGGCAGTGCAGCTCTGGAGCAGGTGACTCAGAGAAGTGACTGAAACTCTGCCCTTGGAGGTTTTCAAGACTTGGGTGTAGGAAGCTGTAGCTGATCTAATCAACATTGACAGGAATCCTGCTTTGAAGCTGAACTCCAAACATACAAAGGACCTTTCCAACCAATAAGTCTGTGATTCTATGGCCCTTACACACATACCTCGTAAGAACTATTTTACGTCTTTGGTATCAATACAAGAAAAGGTAAGGCTGATTCAACAGTCTGCTTGCTGGCTTTCAAGGAACCCACAAGCCCACACTATTTTAGGTTAAGCTGAGAGAAGGGACCTCACTGGCCTTATAACATTGTCTATGAAATGCAGTATTAAACATCACTTGCCTGTTTTTAAAATTCGCAGGTTGGATACTTGACTACTCTCTATAGTGGACACCCATGATGCAGTGCAGTTCATTCCTTTTTATTTTTTCTTTTTTTTTAAGTTATTCCTTATTACTTTCTAGCCCACTGTGCAACCTTCTTTAAAGCCCTCTTTCTCCAAGCCTTTCACACTTTCTTTATAAGGCTCTTAGCAGCCTTCAGTGTAACCTATCCCTATAGGAATTTGGTACATTTATTTGCTACGATGGATCATGCTATCTTTGGTGCTTGCTTCTACACTGAGAAAGAGAAGTGTTATGTAGCCTGAAAATAGCTTCAATTTAATCGAAGCAGCTGCTTCAGAAGAGACCTGCCTTGTCTCTGTGTGCAAGGGTAGAACAAGAGAATATTCTTACCTCATTTCCACCTGATTCACCTGCTTATCCACCATCCCAGCCTCTTGGCCTTTTGTTTTTGCTTCACACATTTACTTCAGTTATAGTTCTTAAGAGGATGCCTTTTGAAAGACTCTCCCTTGTGCCTACCCTGAACACTATGAGAACCATAATAAAAATAATCAATTTCTAAACTAGACAAACACAAGTGTAAAAACCCTTTTAGACCTGAGCTTCATTTTTTGGAGAGTATATCAGGAGATAATTAGCTAGATTCTATGCTTGGAATCTCCTTATATAATGAATAAAAAAAGTTGTGAGGAGGAATTTCTATTCTTATTTGTACCAGTGCAAGTCCAGAGAATGGCAGTGCTCATCACGGAGTTCTTAGGACATACACCACTACAACAGGGTAAGTGTTCTTCTCAGGAAGGCAAGATGTTTTGTTTTACCAGCAATTCATATAGACAGAGTCAGGGAAGTCAGTTTTAGCTGTCACATTTACTTAGCTGCACTAACCTGGATTGTTAGTTTTAAAACCTAGCATTAGCAGTTGCCTGTCCCTTTCTTTTTCCCATCAGCTCTTTTTCATATTCCACACAGAAAACCTGTTAGATGATCAACAGTTAAGTGACAAAAGCTGCGTCAATATGTGCGTTACAAACTGCATCCTGGTGCATTAAAATGCTTTAAATAGATTTAAAAAAAAAAAAAATTATAATTATTTTGCTATTAGAGTTTTTTCTTCCAGGATGCCAAACTTTGCTTAACAAATCCCAATTTAAATGAAGAAAAGTGTGCTCAGCTGTGAACTGTTGGACTCATTGTCTTTATGGTTATTTGTATTTTGAAGATTTTTAGTACAGGCTTTATTTCTGGAGATTTCCAAAGGAGGCTGAGCTGGGAGTGCCAGTTTGGCAAAGCAGGCTGGAAAAAGCTAAGGAGAAAAATATGTCCCTCAACATTTAAAGATCTTTATTCTTTCCTCTATGTGTGTGTAGCAAATACACGCAGGGAGCAGACTGATTTTTTGTCACACTGATGAAACACGAAGGGCATGGAAAAATCAAGCAAAGCTGAAGCAACCCAGAAGCTCCCTGGGTGTTGAGCTGAGCCTGGGAATTCCCCACCTGCATAGCCAGGTAGTGCCAGCGAGGCTCAGGTATGCACAACGTAGGATGCGATGTCTCTGACGGGAGAGTTCTGTTCTCTAGGATACCTTTCTCATAATGCACCACTGAACAAAGGCAGTTCTCTTTGTAATCAGATAGGAAAAAGTTTGCTCTTACATGTAATTTGCCTTTCAGCCTGAGCTCTAAAGAGAAAACGAGAGAAAGAGTTGGAAGAAACTCACGGGATATGAGGATAATGAATTCTAGCAGTGTAATCAGGTTGTTGTGAGAGAATTCTCCGCTGACAGATGGGATTTTTTTTTCCCCACAGTCTTGTTTGTGACTCTCCAGTGAGTTGTTTATATGGATATCTCCACTCCAAACTCTCGCAGATGATTGTAAAGCTTGAGGGAGCTTCTATTTGTGACTCGGTAGCCATGAGATGCCCCTGCCCACCTAAGTCACATAGGTCTTTCTCTGTTACTTATATCCGGTCAACTTCTAAAAGTTTAAAGCTCTTTCAAAATGGCTACAATGACCCTCCAACTGCACAGGTACCTGACAATCCATGTTAATAAGTCATTATAATCTCTAGGTCTACAAAAAGCTGGATCACAGAAATATGTAAAGAAGAACAGGTTTCTAAGTACTTCAGTGAGTTCACAGGAAAGTAAATAAGAGATACCTGGCAATTTAGTCAGCTTTTCCTGGTTTTGACACTTTAGGAGCCTGCTCTTCTCAAAATGGCATTTTGCATTTTTTTCAGTGAGTGATCTTGTTTAAGTTAATCCGAATCTCTGGTTATCCTTCCCAGAGGTCTGTAACCTCTATGCAGCTGAGGAATGATAGCTGTGATCCACTTATAAAATATATCTTAGCTACATATTAATAGCACTGAAGCTGCTGCCACCCCTTCAGTTCCCAAAGGCTGCTCAGCTCATTCCTCACTCCTTGACACTTCTTCTCCAGCAGCCTCACTGGGGCTTCAGAGTCACCGTTCAGACTGGAGACTTGCCTGTGGCACACAAGCAAGCGCTCTGCTGTGCTTCCTAAGCAAAAGGGAAGCAGTCACTCATACTTCATTAACTAGTGAGGCACACATCTGTTTCTAACTTCCTCACTGGCATGCATTTCACTGATGGGTGGAAATAGGGCAGACCCCAGGATTACCAGAGGAAAATTAATTCCTGCCTTCTACCCCCTTTCCTTCCTAAAGCTACTTTAAGCTTTACTCACTATGGATAGAAACTAAGGGCCCTTGACTCAGCCAGGACTCAGCATGGTTCAGTAAGATACTTAGTCTGTCCTTCCCATGGTTGACAGGGAGGGGAATAAGGGGTCATTCTCACTAGAGGACCCCTCTGCAGCAGCACTGATCCTTCCACTGCCAAAGTAAACTGGATTTTGCCAGTCACATGCAAAAAAGCTCCCACATGGCCATCACCCTCGCAAACCCATTAACTTAGCTTGACTCAAAACATCAGGTTCAACTATGGCCTGAAAGGCACATTTTAAACCCAGAAGCTCATGAGCACAGAGCTCCTCTGCCTTGCCTTTATGGGTGAGACAGGTTCAGGGCCTGGGTGAAAGGCTCTACACCAACCTGGAAGTGAAGTAGGATGCTCACTGCAGAACTGGACCTGTTAATCTCTGAAGCTAGGAAGATCACCCTGACCCCCTCTAGCACCAAATAGATTTTTTCCTCCTTTGCCTTCCACAAATTATGTAAGTGGAGCACCCCTCTGGAGCGAGAAAAGAGGGCTGCTGTGGTTGCAGCTGCTGCTGCTACCTATGCGGGAGGAAGGGAGAGGGAGCAGTGAGTGGAAATAGACTGGCACAAGCAGAGCAGATTTTGCTGCAAGTGAAGGCTCTCCAGCTGGGGCTGCGTGGGAGGGAGAAGAGATTTTGCCAGCAGGCAGAAAGGTGGAGGGATTCTCGTGATGTGATTTTGGTTTTTTAAACACGAGCTAATTTTATTCTCCTGTGGCCCCTTCCTCGAATAGAGCTCAGGAGTTCATGGCACTTCAGACCATACTAAGGACAGGTTACCAGACTGGGCAGACAGGGGCTGTATCAATAACCTCAAGCATTTAAAATCAACAACAAACAACCCACCCAAAAGTATCCTCTGCCTATAATCAACAAAACACATTTGGTCATTACAGGATTTCCCATCTTAAGGCAACTCCTAATGTCCTATATTTGTGGCCTACAGAACTATAAAGTGTATGTGAGTACATGCACGAGAGGCAGCAAAATGACAGCTGAGATCCTTTTGAAGTTGTGGAAATCCAACATGATTTCAAGGGGACTGGGGTGGGGGGAAAGAATAATAAAAAAACCCCCAAACAGATCAAACTCCTTATGCTTCTTTCCCACCCTCAGCTTGTCTGCACTCAATGAACAGGGATGAAAGCAGCTCTCTCAAGAGCCTTGCATCGGTATTTTCCACCTGCATCTGCTGTGCCCAGGCAAAAATGCCTCAAGGTCTGCCCCAGCTGGATGTCCCCCACAGCGCAGTTGATGTGCTGAGAGGCACTGTTTTGTCCTAGTAATCTTGTTTACACGTTTCCACTGTATTTTATTTTCTGCATGCCTGTGCTGTAATCTTACTTACCAGCTTTTCAGCCCCAAAGGTAAAA
>NW_009259318.1:1136331-1168729 GCF_000687185.1 Egretta garzetta | reverse complement strand
GCAGTAATACGCTCTTTCACCACTGCCCTTGCTGCCACGTGACAAACTGCACCTCTGTACTGAGTGTTCCCTGAGTCCTGTCTTTTTTTCTGACTGGGCAGCACAAAGTAGAGGGATTTGTGTAGTGACAGTTAATTCAGATAATTGTATTTTCCTACTGCCTGTGTAACAGAAATGCCAGAGCTCCGGGGGCAGAGGATTCCACGTGCGCTTGCATGCCTTATGTAGTGCACCGTATGCCTGCAGCTGCCCTTCTCTAGTCCCATCTGTTAAGAGATTGATGTTGATTTTGCTCATCTTGCCTCCTAAAAACCCAGCAATAATAATGAATGAACTTAATGTTCAGTAGAGTGTTGGCAGACAATTCAGCTGGGCACATTGTGGGCACGTGCTCTGCAAGGTTTCTTTGCTGCAAACACACTCACAAGTCTATGGATCTGAATCCTATGATTAAACATCCTATTGTAGCCAGGTCTTTGCACCACATTCACCTCTGTGGATTTCAGTCTGTCACCTTTCTTATTATTAGAATCATAGAATCATAGAATCATAGAATGTTTAGGGTTGGAAGGGACCACTAGTGGTCATCTAGTCCAACCCCCCTGCAGTGAGCAGGGACACTGCTAACTAGATCAGATTGCTCAGAGCCCCATCCAAGGATACTTTCTGTAGTGTTTCCTGCCTACCTTGGACTTTTTTCCTGTAATTATAGGCACAAAGCCCCATGCACAGGGATAGGAGCTGATTAGGGACAGAGCTGATTTCTAAGCAAACTCCCTTTTTCAAGTTTAAGACATTTTCATACAAATTGAATTTTTATTATAAGTTAAAAGGTGATAAATAAAATCAAAATTATTTGAAAGATAAGCTTTTTAAACCATGAACATACTTGTAGTTTTAGCTTTTCATCCCAGCCCGAAGTGGAAATGATCTTCAGAGCCTCCTAATTCTCAAAGAATGAGTAAACCCACTGCAGCTACCTATATGCTTTGATCCTGTCATGCAACATCAGAGGCTTTCAAGTCTACCATGGAAATATTGATCCATCTAGATGTACAGCTAATACTAGAGCAGCCCACTTAGCTAAGACTGCAATTCTTCAAATTGTTATCATTTTGTCGCTATCCTTTGCTTGAAGCCCCTTAACTGTTTCTTCCGTGAATAAGAAATTCTGTACTAGAGCAAAACAAAATCTACTCATCCTATGGCAGACACTTAAGGAAGAACGTTACAATTAGAATGTATCCTTCTGGCTCCAGTCAATCAGTTGTAGGGGGCTTCCTGAAATGAGAGCTGTACCCCATAATAACTGTTTCAAGATTTCTATCCAGGCTGTGCCTCCGCTAGCTTTACCATAAAAATAAGTAGACACAAAGTCCTGGGGGTTTTTTGGGTTTTTTTACTGTGCATATGTTGCAATTCCATGCATTTGTCAGAATTCTGCAAAAGTTACAGTGGTAACTGAATTCTAAAAGGAAGCATTACCTTTGGATTGTGAGAACAGAGAACAGTGGACACTGTAAGCCATGACTGTCCTGGCAGCATTTATCAGAAGAATGGAGTAAGAAAGTTAATAAAGAGAAAAGCCGTTGGCCATACCTAATAAAAGCAATTTATGAAAGCAAATGAGTTCCTCCAGGAGGTCAAAACTTCCCTTCTATCCTCTAATAATGACAAGGAGAAGTTAGAAAGAAATTAATGAACATGCTTTTGGCAAAACAGCAGCAGTAGTTCACCTAAGGGAAAGAAGATGTCCTGTAACTAATAACGCTAATTACAAGCCAGCCTCAGCTGTTTGTCTACATGAATGCATCTTGTTATTGATTGGAGATGTCTAGGCATGTATACTATATCTACAAGATGCAACAGGACTCAGATGCTGTCATTTTTGGGTACGGGAGAAAATATGACTACAGTCAACAGTGCAGTGAAGAAGGTATGTCTTGGTAAGTCTACAGAGTCAGACTCTGTCATGATGACCACTGACATCTATCACAGTCCTCAGGCATCTCATTGGAGGTCCTATTGCCCTTTTCTGTGGCAAATATCCTACAGAGTAGCAGTCTGGATTGGTTCAGACTTCATTCTTTTTAAATGGTGCATTTTTCAATTTATACGATTTAAAATCCTAAACACAGGCTTAGCATACAGCATTAAATGGACAAGGATGACAAATGTCTTTCCCTCTTTAAATGCTTTGTAAATAACTGTATTTGATGGAGCCTTACTTGCAGCAAGGATATGTTCCCAACACATTGCAACTGATAGAAAATTTTCCATTGACATTGGAGACCCAAAGGAGTATTACAGCAGTAAAAAGCTACTATTGTACAAAGGCATCACGTTTCTCCTGGCAGTGAACATCTAAAAAATATGCCAAGAAGAGCTGAATCTCTACAAAGCAGAAGAGACATTGGATAGTTACATGTCTTTGCTCTGAGGGATTTTGGTGTCTATGATAGTTTGATAAGTTCATTCTAAGATCAAAGCCTATTTCCAGACACTCAAAAATCTACTCATTAAAGCCTCAGTCCTGCATCTGTTTGTGCATGTGTGCAATCTGTTCATGTCAGCTTAAGCCCAGAATTGAGCACCTCACTAGATCTACCCACAACAAGAGAAGCCAGAAAATCAAGGGAGTTGTAAGGAACTCAAAATCCACATGACAAGGGTGAAGGTCCACCCGTTAAAGGCCCAAGGCTTGCATCAGCCCACAGATTCCCCAGGTCGAGTTACTCTTTTCTTTTCCTTACTAGAGAGGATAAAAAAAGGTAACAAATTCCTTTGAAAATGTTGTGCTTCATATAAACAAGTTTCATTCAAATGCAGCTAAGTTCCCAGGTTTTCAGTGGGTACAAATCAGAAGAGCTCCACTAATGTCAAAGAAATTAGGCTTAGTCCATGCCAGCTGAGAATCTGCCTTAAAGAGACTGAAAAAGCAGAGCCAGGTCCTACAACATTCAGTTCAAAAAGGAAAGTACTGTCCTCACACACACTTCTCAGAGCCTTCTCTTTCGCATTAGCTTCAAAAGGTGGAGCAAAACAACCCCATCCTTTGGATATGCTTTGGTGCTCACTTTGGTACTTACAGTTCCAGGTCAGTGGCAGATCTCCTGAGTATATTCCTTCTTAATCATACTATGACTTGGAGCTATGAAAGGTTAAGCTAGCACTCCTTAGAAATCTGCATATTCTGTGGCAAAGGACATATTGCAGTCTTTTTTTTTTTTTTTTTTCCTGAGCTGTATTGACATAAAAGACACGTGCAGCCTTCCACGTGGGCTAATGGCTAATGGGCAACATTCCATTAGCTATTCACAGGGCTAATGCCAGTTCTAAACTTAGCCATGGTGAGAATTGAAATAAAGAACATAGACCTTTAGGGAACAGAAAAATCTACTCTTCAAGTCCAAATAGCCTTATGAAGCATTATTCCTGAGCTGAGCTTACCACTCGCTGGTAATTTTTTCACCATCTCAAATCCTATGTCAGAAGAACTTCAGGCTGTGACAGATAGATACAGATTAAATAGGGATATAAATACAGACATAGATTAAACTATTTACAATTATCAGCCATTGTTATTCCCAAACTGTTATCACTTATGCACATGTGATATGGTTCTGCAGAATGGGGACATAATTTTATTGAGTTATAGACGGAAAAAAGGCATAAAGAATACAGGTAATGCACATTTTTGAAATAGCAATATGAACATAAACAGAAAAAAGTTCAAGTCAAAGTTACATGAAAAATTAGACTAATCTTCAGATGCATTCTAGATTTTTATGTACAGCATTTTTATGCTAAAAGTATAAAACTCCAGAGATGCAGCACATCTCAATAATACAAAATAAATAAAGATGAATGCCAATAAAAGAAAAAGAGCAAATACTTGAATCTTCTTCCAGAATGATGAGAAATTTTGATATGTAAGAACCATAGTAGAAGATGCCCAATCTATGACAAGAACTCGTTTATTTCCAAACAAAATCTCAATTAGTAAAGTCCTCTTGTGCCTGGGAGTGACTTCAAAGCATTTAAACTTTTATGAGACCCCTGCACACTCCTTTAGTTGTGCTGAACAATTCCTCTATGAGAGAAACCTCCAAGCAGAACAGATTTGCAACAATTTGAATGAAGAAATCCAACTCACTGAGAACATATGGCTGATGGCGACATCACAGTTATTTATCCAGGAGAAAATTTTCTGTCAACTTCTAACCCAAGATGACTTGAGAACAAGGAATAAATGGGTTTGATTTCAGTCTCTGCAGCAGTGTCTTCCTAATGGTCAGTATCTGCAGGAGGAAAGCAATCAGACTTCTGTAATGCAAAAAGCTATAGTAAGTAACAGGAGTAAATCGTTAGGCTCCACACTGAATACAGAATTATGGCTTAGAACCAAGAGAAAGATGCACCATTATTTCACTTTCAAGGGCATTAATATTAACTGAGGGACACCAAGCACCATCAGTGGTTTTCCTGCTGGAAATGTCGTCTTCATCAATTTGTTTGCATAACCAAATATCCTAGAGAAAACCAGTATTATTTCCACTCTTACAGTTCTTGCCAATTAGATTTTTATGGTATTTTTTTTTCTCTCCAGAAAAATAGGTCAGTTCCCCCGCAGTAGTATACACAATCCAAGGTCTACATTTCTGCTTGCAATGAGTACATTGAATGCAACTACCTTTCGAGCTGGGCATTTGCACATGCAACTGGCTACTTCAACTGGTCAGGTGACTATTTGCAACGGACAGATTTCCCTTGACTTCAGAGTTGAACCAAGGCCTAAATACTTAAGCCTTTTTTCTACTTCCAATCTCCCTCTCTGAAAATATGGACCATAAATATCCTCTCCCAGGAGATTAGCCCTGGAATTTTATTGGGCTTACAGTTACGTTCAAACAATGTCCTAATAAAAACAGTAGCTATTGAATAGTAAATAAAATGTGTTCCAAGGACATCAAATCGTGATTACAATGACTTCCATTTTTGTATAACTTCAAAAATAAGTAGTTTTTACGTATTGGAAAATAAAAAGACTTGATATACAAGAATAAGTTAAATAAATGGAAACATAAATGTAAAAAATAACAGAAGATTGCTTAAGAACAGTATTTAAAAACCAGAAAAGATATTCCCAAGTAGCTTCCCAGGCAGCCTCTGCAAGACAAAATAGGAAAAAAAAAAAAAAAAGAAGAAATAAAAAAGGGATTTTTCTAAGTAGTTTCAACTTCATAGGGTCAAAGAAATTGTTTTCAACATGATGTGAAAGGGAGCAAGGAGTATTCTGACCATAACGGCATACCTAAACCATATTACTTTACATACACACCCGCCTTAAATCAAGTGACCTTAAATCGATCATGATTAAACGGTATCTTTTTTCCAGTGTGTGTGCAAATGCCCTTCATCAGGCAGCCCTGAAAGGGCAAAGAGGAGGGAGAGCCCTACAAAGATTAGTCATTCACATTCTCAGTGCTGCAGCACAGGGACCACACAGCCATCTCACTGCTTGTCAGAGAAGGTTGCCCTGTCATTTGTTTCTACATTCCCCAGTTCTGGCAAAGTTTTCCACAGTCCTGACAAAGCCCGAAGGTGACTTACATGAGAAAAAAAGCAAAGTGAAATCCATTTGAAAGGTTTTGAACTGAATCTGTGTGAAGTGAAATAAAATAAACATTTCTCCCCGCTCCCAAATAGCAAAGACACAGTTTCTATCGAAAGATCTGTCTATGTGTTAATCTGCAGTGAAGACTCGGTGCCAGAGCTGGCACCCTTTGAAGTTAAAGGAAAAGCTTCTGCTGTCTTTATGATGCCCAGATTCCTGACTGAATTGAAAAATAACATGGTAATAGGCTTCCTAAACTCCAAATAGCTCTCTGAAGATCACTGTCTTGCTCTAGTGATTACAGGAGGTGTCAAAGTGACTGGGTTAGATGCTTTACTCAAATACTTCAAACTAGCTGAGCTGAAAACAATAGCTCCCTAGAAGGGCTCCTGATTTTATTGTGAGTGATCTCAGAATGAAGCTCAGCCAGGACAGAATGGCACATCTGAATAGAAAAATACTTTAAAATAAAATACATGGCTTTTCTTTTGATTCTACTGATTCTAGTTTTTCTACTTTTCTTCTACTGATTCATGTTAGCTAGAATCAAAGTTGAATTTTATGTCAGTTTTTCATGGCTTTTTTTGTACTCTTCTTCTTTCTTTTCTCCTCCTGAAGGAAGAAGAAGAAAAAAAAGGAAGGTTGGAAAAAGAGAGGGAATTTAAAAGAGATAAAATTTTAATTTTTGAATAAATATATTTATTCAATTGATGTCAACTGAACTTGATGTTTTCATACAAAATATAAAAGATATGAATGTTGCAGAAGTGGCATTTTGATACTCTTTGAGTATCTATTTTCTGTTGCAGGAACTTCTTGATTAAGAATTTTTAGCCAACTTAAAGGTCCAAGTATTAGAAGTCCCTGCAATCTGGCATCCTGAGCCATAATCTGTCAGAGTAGCATAAGAGAGATCTGTTTTGAGCAATAGAGCATCTACAGTATAACATAGTAGTATATGTAATACAAGCTAGGATAACACAGAGTAAGAGATTAACACTCTGCATCATACTGTGCTCTGTTATTTTTATCCTGCTGTTTCTTTCACTCACCATCTCATGACTCACACCCTCCCCACACTGGAATTTCTGTCTCAGTCTCGTGGCTCACTGGTGTGTTACGGAAGATGATGCCGTGGAAAGCCATCTGGAGAACAGCGCTACTGCATCAGCTCCAGGTTGCTCTTAAAAACAAAGAGACACAACATCACTTACTGATTTATCGCATAACTGCTCTGACTATTGCAGCCTCTTTAGCAAACTGTCTTCAGTATTTGTGAGGGTTGCAGTTTTTCCTGGTTTTACAGCCTTGGTGACATCGCTGGATATAAGGTGGTGAAAGTGTTCCAAGTTACAGATAGTCATGTGGAAAGCTGGCACTGCACAAGCCTTTAGAAAAATTACAGGACTCATCCTGTGAGGTGATAAAGGGCTCTTGTGAGACAGGCTAATGAAATTCAACATCAGTAAAAGAGCTTATACATTTCTTCATTAACTTTATCACCTCAGGGGTATGGTCTTCGATGCCACACTAGACAGACCATCAAGGAGCTATGCTTCATGAGGCCAAACCACAGCTACTTAATGTGGGATTGGAAAGCCAGGTCACAAGAGGAATTAGATGCTTAAATCCTTACTAATTGCATGCATAGTTCCATGATCCAAAATGTAGAACATCAGAATCCCAATTCAGTCTGCTGCTGTGTAATCCTGCACACACACTCCTCTGTGCACTCAGTTTCCCAAGTGCCTAGGCTCTGGCCTCTGCTTAAATCCAAAAGTGATGTGGTGTTCACTAGTTAGGAACCCAAGTTCTACCACATCCCAGAAATTAAGGTGATCAGAGGAAGCACAATGATTTTCTTTCACTTGCTAATTGAGTGTTAAGAGCCCTTGCTCAAGAATCCAAATTCCCTCCTTTGTCTGCCTGTATCTGATCTTTCACCTCCATCTTCCTGGGGCCATTTTCTAACCAGTCAGAAATTAAGATCACAGAGGGTTCACTCTTTATATGAACAAGCAAATATTCCCTAGGCTAGAGCAAGCACTTCAATACCATTTGAATCAGCAACTGGACACTATATCATCCTTCAAAAATATTCTTAACAGAAAATAACTAGTAAATCTCAGGATAGAAGGTCATGTTTGCTCCCTTTTTGTCTGTCACTTTAAAAAATGAATTTAATTGAAAGGAGTCAAAGAAGCCTTGTCCACAGAATATCTACATCTTGCCAAAAAGGCATTTGTGTGGGGAAAGGGGAATAAGATCCTAGCTCAGGGGTGAGAATTCCACTCATTAGCAAGATTCCTGCCACATAGGTACTGGAGCAATGAGCTCTCCAAGGACCTTAGTGTGTATCTAGCCTAAGTAATCTGCCTTTTTGCTGAAATGGTAGGTAGAAGTCAGCTTGATTCTGGAGTAAGGTTAGCAGAAGCATCATTCACACTCCATTGTGTTATTGCAGCTTTCACAGGAAAATGTACCAAAGGATCTCAACTAGCCCTTCATCTCATGCTTTTAGATCCTCTGGCCTCCTGCTTTTCCACTCTGTCAAATCTGGTTATACAGGTAACACTAGAAAATATAAAGCAGGTTTTATTTCTATGACTGTTTTGTTCTCCAAATTTGCCTTGGGGCAAAATTCCTATCCTGTCACCTCAACTCAAATACTTCGCATGTGTTTCTGATGGTGACTTAGAGAATAGTCAACGAGTCTTTTGTTGGTGAAGTAGCCTAATCCAGCAGAGACACTTTGCTGCTCAGCATCCAGACACCAGCTCAAGTCACCCATCACATCCTCTGCTCTCTCTTCTTGCCCGTTCCCAACATAACTGGCTGCCTGGAGGGCAGCAGATGTGCATGACAGAGAAGGAAGACTGAAGGAAGGCTTGCACATCCATGCCACATTCAAATGTCAGGTCTTCCCTCAATCCAAAGGGCAGAAGCTTCCCTCAGTCCACCCTCAGTCTAGAAATGTGATCTCAACACACCAGTCATGTCATTTCTCTTAGACAATTCCTCCAGCTGGAGGACAATCAATGTGAGAGCCTGAGGAGGATATGGTTAGTGACCTGAAATGAAGCCTTTGCAAACTGCAGTAGAAGCTTCCACTAGAATCTCTTCCACTAAAGTCAGCACCTCAGGACAACAAATGCTGCTGTAGTTTGAAAGATGATTACCAAAAAAAAGAAAAAAAAGCTAAAGGGAATTGGAGCAGCCAGAGAAAATCTTGTTAAAGCAGCAATGTCCTGCTGTGAGCAGCTGTGCGCTTTCTGTTGAATAGACATACTCCTTGGTACTACTG
This sequence comes from Egretta garzetta, assembly GCF_000687185.1. Lineage (NCBI taxonomy): Eukaryota > Metazoa > Chordata > Aves > Pelecaniformes > Ardeidae > Egretta > Egretta garzetta. Next base: position 1,159,808 of record NW_009259318.1, on the reverse strand, counting down.
ACAACAAGTTTTTGCTTGTCAAACTGATATCAGCAGTCCTTTAGAGTAATGTTTGTTCTGAGCTGCAGTCTCTTGTCCTGAACTCGTATTTGTCTGCAGCTGTTCTAAGCTGACTGTATGAATTAAGTGGGACTCTTACAATATCTTACTTTTCAGCTTTGATTTATCATCCGAGAGGCACAAAAGGCCAGGAAAGCAATTGCTCAGAACAGCCGGGAAACCACTTGTAAGAAGGAGCTCTCCATTCACATAAGGTTGGTATTGGGTCTCTGTGCTTCCTCCCACTTGTCTCCTCCAAACACAAGCAAAGGAAGATGGAGGGGCATAGTCCACTGTGCTCACTTGTAGTCAACTGGTATATGGGATAGAGCAAAGCAAGGGACTTTCTCAGTGAACTGTTTTCTTTGGAGGATGCTAGGTCCTCAGAAAGGTCACTTTTCATGGAAACATTCCTGTTTCAGTTCAGGGTTCTCTGGGAAAGGTTTTCCCAGTCAGATAGGGGGCGGGTTCTTTACCACCTCTAGCAGAAAATAACTTGCAGTTCCTACAAGCTCGAGCAGGCTAGTCTTTAAACATGTCTTCATGATAGCTGCTTGTACATGGCTGATGGGCCACAAGGGCATTGTAGGCTTAAGGACCACATATGCTTGGATGGTAATTGTACAATTTTTTTCTGGACTAGCCTAAGCACATTGCTAACTAAAACAATGCATAGAATGGTCTCACTCAGTGTGACTTCACCAGATAACAGTGAAAACTATTAAACACAGCAAAAGATCACAAAAGAGAAATTAAAAGGGAGGATTGCTCTGTCTTGCCACATTCCCAGATGCAGCAGCCAATGAAGCTTGGCCTACACTATTATTTGATACACGTCAGGCACTGGATGGGATTGCTTGTGGGGAAAAAAGCACAACAGTAGAAATCCAACCCTTTAGCAGTTATCCCCTTGGCATTTTAAAGGGCCAGTTCAAATGCCAAGTTGACAACTTTCTGATTAGGAACTTGAACCTGAGTGTCTAATGTTGATTATAGACCTGAGTCCCTCACGCTGATGAGGTGTGCCATCCTCCTTCCGCCTCACATGAAAAATCATATGGTTGGAGTTTATGGAGAAAGGAAAACAGAAATTATTGCGTGGGGAATACAGTACACAGTGAACTCTAATGTGGGTTGTAAAGGTCAACTGGCTGTCAAATAGAGTAGCCCACAGTTTTTTCTCACCACTTCAGGAGTTTTCATTCATCTCTGATAGCCTGAGACACGAAGACCAACCCCTTCCCCTCCCTCATCATTCAGTCAGAAGGTCAGTGAAGCTCTGATTCTATGACTGTTGGTATATGTCAATACAGCCTTCTAGTTTGGATATTTACATCCTTACCTGAAAAAATGCCTTTTGTCACTGTTAAGCCATAAAACCTTCTTCTGAACTCATGCCATTTTAATCCTATGCCTGGGTAGTTTCATCCTTATCTGCTAGTGGATTTCCTATACTCATTTTAAACAAGATTTTTAGGAGGGATTCTAGAAAAAAAAATAAAACTAGCATGATTTTCCTTTAGTGATTCAGAAGAAGGAGTTAGGATCTAGAAGGTAAATTAAATCCTAAAATACATATAATCACTATAATTCCCAGAGAGCATTGATCAAATTGCCAAAGATCTGAACACTGCATCCCCTGTAACTGCATCTTCATGGCAAATGGGGGCCTACCATTGGATGAAGGGAAATGGCCTGAAGTTGTGCCAGGGCAGGTTTAGGATAGACATTAGGAAAAATTTTTTCAATGAAAGGGTTGTCAAGCACTGGAACAGGCTGCCCAGGGAAGTAGTCGAGTTCCCATCCCTGGAGGTATTTAAAAGATGGGTAGACGAGATGCTTAGGGACATGGTTTAGTGCTAGGATGGCAGTGTTAGGTTAATGGTTGGACTTGATGATCTTAAAGGTCTTTTCCAACCTAAACGATTCTATGATTCTATATAAATGTTATCTGTCACTTGAAGTTATGGATGCAAGATTAAAGCCTTAAAGATAAAACTGAATCTTTAAAGTGCAAGACTTTTGCCTTGAATATGAAGTGTAGTCAGTTTCAAGACAATTATAGTACTATATTTGGAACAAGAATTAACAGGAAAGGAATCTCCAAAACCCAAACATAACTAGTCGATATTTTGGCACCAGAAGTGTGTGAGAGATGTCTCTGTCTTACAAAGAGTTTCTGTCCTAAGAGGAAAGGCTCATAGTTTGTTTTTTCAAGAAACTACAAGAAAGTTTTGGACATACCAGTATTAACTGCTTTATGCACCTTTTATATGTATTCTGTTCGTGAATTAATTAGTTGCCAATCTCACTGTATTTGAAGTAAGATCAGCACCAGATGGAGAGCAGACAGACTTGCTTATTAAACAGTTTTATCAAGAGTAGCTCAGCAAATATACCTCTGAAACCTAGTATTGATATTGAAAAGTCTAACGAACTTTCCTAAGAAATTACTTGATGCTGTGGCAACTGGATTCAATTTTAAGTTATTGACAGAGATCAGTATCCTCTCCTTGAACTGTGCTCTGTCTAAAATAGAACACTGAGCTCAGTTCTGACCCCCGCGAAGTCAGTGGCACAGGGCCAACTGCATCAGGACTGGGACTACTCTTAAGACAGACACTGGCAATTACCTAAACTCTACACTTTGACTGCCATGGTAAGGGTTAGTTTAGCTCTTTCGTTTCCATGCATGGAGTTTAATTAGATCAGCCCTAATACCTTTACCAATATGAGAACAATCATTCTGAGGCATAATGGGAATGTAGATCAGGAGCACACTGACATCAGAAGAACACAGGTTTTGCTGAAACAATACCAGCTCCCTTAATATAACGTAGTATCGGGTCAGGTTCCTGGCCCTGTAGCTACCAGCTGCCTATCTGCAAAGGCAAATTCAGGCTGGCAAGGCAATGTTGAGTCTGACAGCCTGTAACTTCAACAGGTGTTGCTAGAGCCTGTAGGAGGTGTTGTCTCTCTGAGCCACACAGAGGCTGTCAAAACTAGCAGGACAGCTTGATTAGGCAGTCTCGCTCACGGCTTTAGTTGTTGTACAAAGAACCAGGCCATTCACAAATTGAAAAAGAGCAAAAAATGAAAGCATGTTTCAGGAGAGTCCTGCACACCCACAGCCAAGACACACAGCTTTGCTTTCACTACAATGCTTAAACATCTCAGAAATAAGATTACTGCACTCAGAATGGCTAATTGACACAGTCAGTGCCCAATGGAGTCCTTAATCATTCACTGTTGTTCTTCCTAACTTAAAGCACTCGGCAGCCTAGCTTGGCCTCCTAAAACCTTCTAGTTCATATTCAAAAGACAGTCTTCCAGTGAATGCATTAATTATTTGTTCCTATGAAGTCTGCACCTGCTTCAAGGAAGGCTGAACGTCCACTGTCAGTGACACATCTGGTGTAATCATGGGAGAAGACCAGGCAAGGGTCCCCAGTGATCTTGTTGCACTGAATAATTACATTTTCTCTGGAAAGGTACAAGTGAGATAGAGTAGCCTGCAAATGCTCAATTTATTTACAGTAGTTGGGACAAAGAGGAATTATGAAGTCCTTCAGAGAAAGAGGAAAGAGCTAGATGAATACACACCAAAATGGCCAGTGAAACTTGCAGCCGCATAATTTGTACAGAAAAAACCCTCACATGTATTAGAGAGATCTAAATGTTTGTATACATTCCAAAAAAGAGCTTGAGCACCTCTGGGTATCTCTATAGAAGCTGTTTCAAAGGAAGCTAGCCAAAACGTTCAACACTAGCATTTAAATCTGAATCAGCTTGACACGTGCCACAGTGAACATTTGAGAGACCTGGCTGCCACCCTTTTGGGTCAGCGCTCTACTTCAGTTATGGAGAAAGACCACCAGCATGGACACAGCTTTCATTACCTGCAAAGTGAAGGCTTATGATCACTATGGAAGCTGCGGTCAAAGCTACAAAGATGCTAGGGTGCGTGTGGAAAAGAGAACGAAGCTGTAGATGTCCCATCATCTTTACATTAATCAGCGGATCAACACATTTGGGGATCCTGTGTGGAATTTTAGATGCTGGAGCTCAAAACAGATGAGAAGGCTTACAGGAAATGTGCTAATGATCCAGGGCCTTGACAAGCTGTCATACTTAAAGCTGTTGGAAAGACTGGATTATTTGCCTTATAAAAGATACAAATAAGAAGACTCTGGGAAAAATGTATGCTATATCAAACCTTGGTAAATCAGATAGACTGGGAATTTTTGTTCTCTTAAAAAAAATAAAATCTAGGGACAGTGACTAATACATAAGGCAGGAAATTTAAAAAAGGAGAAGGAATTACTTTTTTACACAAAATGTAATTAAGCTATGAACTTAGTGACACAGGCAACCATACAGTCCAAAAACCTCAACTCGGTTCCAAAGGCACAGGGCACTTATGGGAATATCCAGATTACCCAGACTTACAAACTACAGACAATAAAAAGCATGGAATAGATTGCTAATCCAACTATTTTTTCAAATACTTAGTACTGGCGTGGCATGCTGTGATGCTACACAAGGCCTTTAAACATCAGTTCATTACTTGTAACCCCTCAGATAAATTTTCTTAAGGGAAGTCCAAAAGTCCTATTTGCCTCAAATTCCGTCTACCTGCTGCAGCTCCATTTTTTCCCGGTTAAGCATTATCTACTGACAGTGACACCCAGCCCTATATAATGCCATGCGATGCCTTTCTAGAGAGCATAGAAACAGACTGAATCATAATTTAGGCTCAGAGCTGACAGTGAATGATAATTATCTCAGCCCCCCGCCCCCCCCTCTTTTTCCAAGTGTGTGCTCTGTGGTTTTTTTCACTAGTTCAGAACAAGTCTCAGACCGACTGCCGTTCTGTCCAAAGAGAAGTGGGAAAGTTCACCAAAAGCAGCAGCAGTACTATTTTATCCTACATCTGCTGAAGCCAGTTGCAAAATTTTCATTCAGTTCTACATAGAGAAACAAGCCTTCAGAGTCCCAATGCAATTTGAAGCAAATAAGGGTGGAACAGGCATCTCTCTCACCCAAGTTCCAGTCATCAGCATGTTTTGCAGCTAAGAATGGTAAAGTTTTTTTCGTATCTTATAGGATTAAGTTACTCTTCATTCAATACCCATGAAATTCTATAAGAGCTATGATATACCTGCACACTGACGAGCACAGGTCATTCTCAGTGCCATTTGTACTTCAGCATGGGTGATACCAATTGCCTTCAACACCCACAGATGACAAAAGAAATTTAGCAACTAAAAAAAATACTGCTCAGCAACTTGTTGAATTGTTCTCTTTGTATACAGCAAATTACAGAGATGGCATGTCTGTTTTCCAATGACCTTCAGTGTCTTTCCTGACTTCGCAGATGACTTTTAAAAATGGGGATTGTCTACCTAGGGAAAAGCCATGTTTATTCTGGTTAGTCCCAGCACAGTCATTCTTCTTTAAAACAATAAAGATTAAAATTGTTTTGGTATTCTGAAGTGGAGTAAGTTACACAAATCAGGCCTATCTTTATTCCAAATGTGATTATTCACAGAGGAGTATGCTCCATTTCAAGTCATCATACTTCAGATCTACCCTTTTTTCATTCAGATTATGCTTTCCAAGTCTTCCCATGCAGATGAAGCCTTACAGCTTTAGAAAAACCCTATCTATCTCCAATGCTTGGTCTTTGTCTACAGCAGGAAAAATGCTATAAATTCCTGATTGTAAAGTCTGAAGAGCCATAGTAATGTCCTTGTTAGATACACTGCATTTTCCCCAAACAAATGTAACCACACCAAAATAGGTCTAAATTCTGCAATAGAAACTGCAAGATGATTCTCAGAACAGACATATATTGTGGCAATGCCCCAGATACACTTCTGTTCCCAAATATCTTGTGATTTATCACCTATGAGTATAACAAAAGGTAAGTCTCAACTATTTGGGGATTTGCCTTTTTTTTTTTCCTGGAAAATATGTTTTTGTAAGATATTTCTTGATTTTAGCCTGTGTGCTTATAGCATTACTTTGAAAAGCCGCTAGGCAGATGGTCCCCAAATGTGAGTTAATAACTTGTGGGTAGCTTTTGGGGAAGCTTTTTGAAATCCCTTCATGCAAAATGATTTCGCAAACTGCCTGCATGCCATTCTTTGGCTATTCTAGCAGACTATTTCAAAATGGTCAAGAGAAAATGGCAGATTAAGTTATATTTGTTTTGCAGCAGACTGTTACATTTATTTTGCAGAGGTAAAAGAATATAAAGGGAAACCAAATAATGCACAAGACATTTACTGAAGATTTTTCTAGAACCTGGAAGCCCTCACTGACTACAAAGCCAGGATGTTTGGGCCTCTGCCCCTCTTCAGCAGCCCTTCTAAGCACTTCTTACCATTCAAAATAAGGCTGCTTATTGACCGAATAGGATAGGCTGAGTATTCAACAATCACGAGTCAGACATCACAGCTGATTAATTTAAAAATCAGATTTCAAATGTGGGGCTCTTCCTGTTTACCCTTGGTTTGTTAGAGTTACTGTATTTTTTTGCATGGTATAAAGTCAGAAATATTGCTAGTGTCTGATCTGGTGAGCATCTCCCAGTGTTTTTTAGCACATTTCATGTGAAATCCATCACTATACTGACGACAAGATGCTGCAGTCTTTCTTAACAATGGCAGCAGATCAAATGCCTTCTAATCCCCACACAGATCTGTCTGTGTGCAAACCAATCAAGTTTAACTGCCCTGCCTCCAGGGTGATCCATAACTTTAGAAAATAGAAAATAGAATATTTGCAGCTGGAAGGGACCTACAATGATCAACTAGTCCAACTGCCCGACCACTTCAGGACTGACCAAAAGTTAAAGCGTGTTGTTAAAGGCATTGTCCACATGCCTCTTAAACACTGACAGGCTTGGGGCATCTCTCTAGGAAGCCTGTTCCAGTGTCTGACCACCCTCTCAGTAAAGAAATGCTTCCTAATGTCAAGTCTGAACCTCCCCTGGAGCACGTCCTATCACTGGATACCAGGGAGAAGAGCTCAGCACCTCCCTCTCCCCTTCCCCTCAGGAAGCTGTAGAGAGCCATGGGGTCGCCCCTCAGCCTCCTTTTCTCCAAACTAGACAAACCCAAAGTCCTTAGCTGCTCCTCACAGGACATGCCTTCCAGCCCTTCCACCAGCTTTGTTGCCCTCCTCTGGACTCATTCAAGGACCTTCACATCCTTCTTAAATCATGAGGCCCAGAACTGCACACAGCACTCAAGGTGAGGCCGCACCAATGCTGAATACAGTGGGATAATCACCTCTTTTGACTGGCTGGTCATACCATGTTTGATGCCCCCCAGGATGGGGTTTGCCCTCTTGGCTGCCAGGGCACACCGCTGACTCATGTTGAGCCTGCTGCCGACCAGCACCCTCAGGTCCCTTTCTGCAGGGCTGCTCTCCAGCCACTCCTCTCCCAATTTATACTTGTGCCCAGTGTTACTCCATCCCAGGTGTGGAATCTGGCATTTCAACTTGTTAAATTTCATCCCATTAATCATTGCCCAATGCTCCAATCTATCTAGGTCCCTCTGCAAGGCCTCAAGAAAGTCAACAGCACCTCCCAGTTTGGTGTCATCAGCAAACTTGCTAATGGTGCATTCAACTCCTGCATCCAGATCACTGATAAATACATTGAACAGAACTGGCCCTAGAATTGAACCCCAAGGAAAGAGAACTTCGGCCCAAGGTATTAAAAAAACCAGCTAAGAGCTCCAAGTTGATAGATACAGAGAGTGAACTTCTTCCTTGAGCACAGCAAGACATCCTACCATAAGGGACCAGGAAATAGCACTTCCTTTGGGATAGGGCCAAAGTTTGGAGGATAAAGAACAAACTCCAAAGTCTACTTTCTTCTCAGAAATCACATGTTGCTAATACATATGTATCTATATTTTCCTTTTAAAAATGCCAGATGCTTCACTGCTCACAGGTCTCATGAGGAGAGGCTGAGAGAACCAATAAACTAGGGTTATTAGCCACATTTCTTATGGTATCACTGGAAGGGTCTCATCCACAGAATCAGTGATGAACACATTATAAAAATGTAAACAAACCAGATTGCATTGGCTAGACCAGAAGGATATAGTCAAGTGATTGGAGTGATGAACATGTTTATAGATAACACAGAAAAGTGCATGCAACAGCTATCCTTCTAGAGAGCAGTAAATTGACAGCTACTTTGGCTAGGTGTACGTTTCATTTTAGTTTATGACTGTAAAACATGTGGGCAAAAAGTGTGACTACATGGTCTCTAAAATTAAAGTATTAGCCTCCCTGTCAGGAAATGTGCCCTCTCTTCTTCACCCCAGCACTGTGTGATCTTGGGAAAGTTGTTTAGAGCTTAGTTACGCTTTTTCAGGTCCAGTCTTAAACACTTAGTAATATGCTTTGCTTTTCTTCCTGTCCATTCTCAAATCAGGCCAGAAAGTCCTATAGCAAACGCCACTGGTGGATAGTTGGTTAGAGAGCAGGGAAGAATCAACCAGCTCTTTGCACAGTGCCTTATGCTTATAATAGTGAACAGGATGAGCTGTTACTCAGCTCTAGGAAGTAAAGGAGCTGCAGCTGGTACTGCCGCTGTGCAGAGCTGCTAAGGGGTGTGCAAGCCAATCTACTTAAACCCTGTCTAAAGTCCAATAATAAAGATCCAGTCTTCTTGTAAACTCCTCCTTCCCTTCCTCTTACCCCTCCAAGCTCACCACTGCAATGCAGCAGAAAAGGATACAAGCTTTAATTTCAAGGTTTTGTTTCCTCAACTTGTAAACCACCAGGATGGCATGAGATGAACCATGATGAACCTGAAAGTACTGGCTGGGAGGAAGGAACTGTGTGTCAATATTCAAGCCACTATTTGCCTTATTTCTAAGCACAACTCTGCTTCTTGCTGTTACTCTATAAATCCCACCTCATCAGTATTTGCTACAATTCAGAGAAGTCTCTGAACATGAACATAGCCAGGCTGATAGTGTATTTCATTCACATGTCCTTCCTGTTTTGATAGTGCAACAATTTAGGTGAACTAATGCCACAGCTTTTCCCTAAGAGAAGCCATATTAATCCAGGTCTTTCGTTCCCCCAAGCAGCCAGCTACCTTTACAGAAGCTGTAAAAAAAATTACTTTCTTCAAGGCTGGTGTCCATTTGCCAAATTTGGTTGAAAACAGCCAACAAGCTCAAAAGTTAATGATGAACAAGAGAGTAACTAAAAAAACTTTGCTTCCCTTGGAAACCACAAACCCTTCTCCAGAATGAATCAAGAGTGAATCCACTTCAGTTCAACATACTGCTTTCTGTACAGCTGATACAATCTATTTCTGTGGTGCTCCATGCAGCAGTTACAGAACCATCCCACCAGCAAACTGTGTATGAAAATAGCTGTACCTAAACTTCCTGCTAAGGCCACCACTAAGCCACCGTGTCCCTGTGCAGGGAGCCATCCACAACATGAGCCAGCCCAGGGAGGCCTGCCAAGGCCAGAATATGCGCTCCACAGCAGACGGGCTGGTGTGTGCAGCATCAGGCACAGCCACATCCACTCAGCCTTGTCAACATGTGAGCATAAGGTGAACAGAAGAGAGATGATGATGAGAAAGAGACTGCTGACTCTGCAAAAGAGAGATAATGTTGGGAGAACGATGGTGTGCAAGACCATGCTGCAAACAAGCATCCTGCCATTCATCAGGGGAGAGCGAAGGGACGGCTGCATGCGATACACCCACCGAAGCACAAGGACAACCACCGCTCCTGTTGAGCCCTGGCCCATGGGGCAACTCAGCAGATTCTGCTTCCCACGGAGGCAAGACGCTGCCAGCCAGCAGACTGGGCTCAGCACTGAGCTCAGCTGGAGTTGCAAGGCGCTGCCACTCACTGAGCACTGTTTTGCCTCAGTGAAAAGCACCAGCTCCTGGCTCCAGGCTCCTACTGAGATCCAAACTCAACAGAGCCAGCAACTCAGCGGGAGTCAGCTGTAGCCCTGGATATAGACATAGCCAGTCTGTTCTCAGCGAGCACTGACATTGCACCCTTAGAGCACGTCCTCAACTGGTTTAACCCCTCTACAACCCCCCTGTTCGCTTAGAGTGGTCTGCTTCTCCTCAAGGGAGAGCAGACTCTCCGGCACTGTGTGAAAGCCTACTACCTGTTAACGAGAAATTTGTTCTAATGAGGCAGTTAAAATGAGCATACTGCAAAGCCTATAAAAATTATTGACATTCATAGCACCATTAATCAGCTGCACTCATCCTCCAAATTCTACCATCTCGCTGTGAAATGGAAAGCTGCAGGCTTGATTCACTGCAAATCAGCTCAGCCCTATGGTGTTTTGTCCCAGTCATGTCAGCACCAAACTGGAAGGAACAGCCACGGATCGGGCAGATTTGTCTGAACCACTTTGTTTGTTATCCTCACAGTTAAACCTTGGAAAATCCATTTTTTGCCAGGATCTTTTGCTGTAGTTGTTCCTCCCTTTGGGAAAGCTGCTAATTAGCCATTTATCATCTGGTCAGAAAGGGGAATTGAGTATCACCTGAATGAGTCACAGCTTGCTGGAATTCACTCCTGAACTTTCCTTAAATTGAGAAGGCACGCACGGCACACACCTGAGTACAGGCACTTCATGAGTAAGGCTTCTTTTCAGTAAAGGTACCTGGCTCATGTTTCCTATTCAACAGAGACTAAAACTTTACAGAATCAGCCGTTGGCAGCACTCCCAGGATATTTTTCCATTCGCACATATTTCTAAAAATGTCAACGCCAGTCTAACCATTCTCATCTGGGAAGCCTGACATCAGATGTACATTATCCCGGGAAAAAAAAAATCCAAAATGCAAGCCCCTTCTAAAAAGGAAAACAAATTTGAAGTATGTTACATTGGCTCTTGCCTCTGAGCTCTATGCAAATAACAGGAGGAAATTTTACAGTGTGATTTTACACCCATGACAATTCAATTAGAAAATTAGACAAGGGAATAGTATGGGTTTCAGGGATGAGAAGTGGATGGTATGTGAGATTCTTATTCAGGCCTGTTTCCTGTATGTTTTGGTTCGTTACCCAAAAGCAGACAAAGTCCCAAGCAGGGTCTTAAGAGCCATGATTTCTTTGCAGGCCTGGAATTAAAACCAGACTGCTAAACAGCACTACATCTGACTGTGGGAGAGCTTCCCCAGGGAGGAAGCATTTTGGCTTGAGCATTTTGTTCCAGTCATCAGTCTGATTATTTTGTCTTCCAAATTTGTACCCTTCACACACCTTCCCAGCATCACCTGCTTTGCCTGAGAAACTAGTGTAGACAAAGAAGACGTGCTATGCTGCCATTTTGCAAGCTGAGTTCAGGCAATAAAGAGTATCATTTCCACACTTTCTTCTCCCCACAACACATGCCCTCAGCATGCTATCACTGTAAGAGAGATCTCTATTTAATTTAGTCTGTCAAGACTCAAGGAAAACAAAGCATATGACTGCAGGCCTCTAGTCTATCTGAATAGGATTCCTGTAATGGAACAGAAGTTGACTTCAGTAGGATTTATTCATAATTACAGAGTGAACAGAGAGCAGGATGTGCTCCTGAAATATTTAAAATATATATTTCACTGTCCATGAATGCTGCAATAATGACTTCACAACATCTCTCTCTAGGGGAAATTAACAGAAATTCCCCCTCCCCTTACTGGCTCCAATCATGAATTTGCTCACCTCCAAGATGTGTTTGGCTCTTGAATTATACTTTTGCTTTCTTGCAAATCTGCATGGTTTTTACATGTCCATTTTAAGTATGTATCCTGTCTCTAAATATTGGATACATAAATATGATAAACAGAGTTTTTAATCTTACTCGTTGTTTAAACAGACCTTAAAGACTGATGCCCTGACATAAAAAGTTTCATCAGACTTTCCAGGTGGTGGACCTCAGCATTCCAGACCTCAAGTTCTGGTGATCTTTGCTATAGTCACCTAAGACATGATCCCCACACTAAGCCATCTGCCCACTCATCTGCTGGAGGAAATCAGCTCCTCAGCAGAAATTCCTCAGCCAGCAAATTCTATTGTCCAGATCATTTGCCATCATCAAACAGGCACTTCAGTACTCAGAAGTCTTGTCTTGCCACTCCTACTGAAGGACAGCCTCTGTCACAGGAGTGAGACAAAGGAGAAAACTGAGTCATTAGGAGAAGGACTATGTTCAGTGTATGATCATATGGGGTGCTTGTATATACAAAAACTAAAAAATGAAAGCCCATTGATAGGTTCACCTGTCCTTCAGAGGGTCTCGCTTCTCACCCAGTTTTGGGGTGGTTGACAGCATTAGTATCTTAAATTATTGCAGTTAGAGCTGTCAAGATCCATGTATTACACTGCCAGAAAAGATTTCAAGTGGAAGTTTACTTCTAGACGTGCACTCTTACTTCACAGTCTGACTGAACTTAACTAAAGTTCCAGTCCCTGGGGACCACAGCAGAGCAACTGCTGGGATATACGTTCACCTTGAAGTTACAGAAGAATTCTCGTGGTGGTCCACTTCCTGCCCATGCTGGGTGGTCCATGGTTTCTACAGCACTAAAAGCAGTAATACAGTTACACAGGCTTGTAATAGTTTTGATTCCAGTATTGCATCCAAAATCCCAATGCTTTGTAAGGGAAGCTTGGTGATGCTGTCAGACAAGTCCTTACCTGCATGCACATTTTTCTGAGGCTATCTCAATGGATTTAGAGAAGTCAAAGCCATTTGGAAGCTAACAATGCTTAGAAAGTACATATTTGTTTTGACTTTCAGTTACTGCCCTTTCAGGTTGCAGTTAGTTTAGGACTAAATTATCCTTTTAGCATATATGCAAAGGGAAGTAAACTTAACCCACAGTGTAATCAGCAGAGAAGGGCCTTGTCCATGTTAGGTACAGGCCAGGCAAACATCTGCCGAAGATCACCTCACCTCTAGGTGAAACTGACCATCTCTTTGGGAAGGAGGCTGGCCTCAATGAGATCTCTGCAGCTCTAATCCTGCCTGAATTTCTTTTCATACAGTTAGGAGTGTCTCCCCACCCCCTTCCTTGTTTGTTTGTTTGTTTGTTTTTCATTTCCAGTTATTCTCTAGTGCAGCCTGCTGGATAGCAAGAACAGGGGATGTGCTTGGCCACCAGGGCCTCAACTGTATCATAGCCCCTAAGCAGAATTACAAGATGCAGTGGCTGAAACAGAAGGTATACCCTACACTAGGGCTGTGCAAACAGGAAAATCAGTCAGTCAAAAACCAAAGCAACAAAAGCAACGCTTTTGCTGTCAAGATTCACTTGTGCTCCTCCATTTGCACTTAGAAAAGTTGGGGGGTTGTGTGGTGACTTTTAGTGGAGTTGCATATACATGAGCTCAGGTGGAAGCAGAATTAGATGAGAACAGATTTCTGCAGAAATAATTGTGCTCAGTTAATAGAGACTGATTATTGTTTAGGGTAAGAAAGTACCAACAGGGGAAATATGTAAATCTTTTAAGATACTCCAAGAAATTGGCTGAGCATAAGATTTTGTAGCATCAAAGCTGGGCATACTTCTCAGCCCCAAGTCTGAAACTGAGCAGTATCTACACTTGTCAAACAGCTTGAGGGAATGTTCCCAGGCAATTAATCATGATCAACTATATTGTTAAAGGCTCCTGGTCACACTTGTGCCAGAGAGCTCGCTCCCAAATACCTCCTAGGCACAATCTGGGAATCGGTGCAGGCCAGGAACTTAGCCCATTAGGCAGTCTGCCTCTGGCCACCTTATTTTAGAGGGAGTCTAACAGTATGAACACAGGCTGTTGCACGCCAGTTTGCCTCAGTGCCAGAGAATGGTCCTGGGCACATTTCATTTTCTAATATAGATGCAGTCAGGATGTCTATGAGAATTCATATCTCCTCCTTAGTGGAATATCCAGCTTCCTTATTAAGAACAGGACCTCCCCCATTTTCCACTAGCAAGAAACAGTGCAAATTCCATTTTGAAATGCAGTGTTTCCAAGCCTTCCAGAGGGATTTCTCTCTCATGCTCCAAAATTCTATGCTCTTCAGCCTCTGCTCCATTATCAGTATGTATCACTGAGATCTTTCTTACATCCCCAGGTATTCTTCCAGCACCTGCTTAAGATGGTTTCAATTCAGAATGTCAAGAAGACAGCTAAAATTTGAAGGAAAAAAAAAAAAATCCTCCAAAACCCCATCAGGACAAGCTTGTGAACACTGTTACACAGTTAAATGAATCTGCTGTCAGAGAAAAACTACCAGACCAAGCTAAAAAATCATTGAGCTTCTATTAATAAATTACCTTTTCCATTGTGTAATAATACTACTATTTAGCATTACTGCAGTAGTTTACCTGTTGTAGCCTCTATATGTGAGGAAGCTATGCATACCAGTCGGTGCTCCTCAGTGCTTCATGAGTCAGAGAGACAGACAGACAGGGCAACTAAAGAATCAGTGCTGTTCTCAGCTCCAGAGAAATCCAGACTGAAATGCCTTGGCTACAGTTTTTGCCCATGGAGAGGTTTGAGGCATCTCTAAATATTCAACACACTGGCATCAGAACCACTGAAGTTATTTAGCATCTTAACCCAAGGAATAGGTCATTTAGAGAGATCCTGTGAGAAAAGTGGTTTATCAGAATCTGATGGAAATTTTGCTATTTTCTGGGACTTACTCCACTGGGCTTGCAGGAAGATGCCAGTGTCTGCTTTGGATCCACACTTTAGCACACTCTCCTAAAGACAGGTACCTGTATCCTTTCTTTCAAAGCACTGAGCAGACTTTTAAAATATGATCCTGAGAGATACTGTGTAGGTATTTTGCCCAGTAGCTGAAATCCAGAAACAACCCTGGGAGTCACCATCCCTTTCTTAGGCAAATGCCCTGATACCTCAGCTATAGACACCTGCTCTCCCCTTTGCTTCTTATTTGGCTCGAGGAATGTTGTCTCCTTCAAAGCACAGTAGCTAAGCTTTAGCTAGAGGGTATTCCTTCCCAGGACAATTTTTGTCACCCTCCAGACTGACTGTTTTTTTGCATCAGTTCTTTTGCATGTCCAGAATTTCTCAGCACATTAAAGACTGTATTTCCTAATTAAAAAATTCCTAGAATTAATAAATAATAAAAAATTAAAATAATAAATAATAATAAATAATAGGAAATAATAACAGCATGTATTTTCACATTAACGTTTCTTCTCTTTAAGTAAGCCTTTTATGCAGCACTGCCTTGAAAATGATAGTGTTTTCTTAACTAAGGAACTCATAAAATCTGCTCTGCAAATTCACATTAAAGCCTTCCCTCAATTACACCCCCTCAGATTTCCAAATCATTTTAAACAAGACAGAGAAAAACTATAAGGCTACACTGCTTAAATAATTCAAACAATTTCCAACTGCCTCCCCCCCAAGTCACAGGCATTTCTACTTACAATTAAACAGGGAGGAGGGAGAGGAAGAGGAGGTGGAAGAGGTTTTAAATTTGTTGAACTTGCTTGTGAGAATTAAGTATTGAAGAATCTAACTAATCCCTACTGTCTCTGGAGGGAGCAAAGAAAACCCCAGTATAGATTTGTGAGATTTTTCTGGGGGAGTTACTAAGTGCTAGGACACCACCATTGAAGTGCAACCATGCAAAGGAAGGATTTTTAACGCTAACTGACCTCTGGTCCCTGTACTCACCTCAGACCTTTAGATATCTGTGCTATCAATCTAGTATATTTAAATTGCACCACTTCCTCCAGTATCTTCATACCAACTACAATCCTGAATATGAGTATTTATTATGCAACTATATTCTCATGAGAAGAGCTGCAAGGTTTCATTGTACTCCTCACCTACAGGAAACAGACCACACAGAAACCACCACTGTTCTGGGTTGGAGACATGATCTGACAGAAAAGACCACATATTTCAGCAACATTTACCTCCAAACTGGCTTTGTCAGAAAACTGGAGAAGGGTAGAATTACTGCTGTCCCGAGAGGGGAATTATTATGGATTTCCATCCAAGGTGGCTTCTCTAGCAACATGCTTTCCTATGTCAGTTTTAACACAACCACTTCTATCAACACATCCATCTGAAACTGAAGGGAAGCAGCTGTAGAATGCCCAGCACTAATCACGTCTACTATGTACAGCAGCAGGACAGCCCTGTCACTTACTGCTTTGCAGTAATGACTGCTATCACTATCAAGCATACTGTGTGAGAAAAGTGAAGGAAGTGAGCACTGAGGTATTAATTCACAGAGTAAAAGCCAGGGTAAGCCAAGAGCAAAATAACTGGAGCTGGAAGAGAAGGCAAAAATGCAAATCACTCCTATTTTCAGAAGCAACTCTTCATCTTGGATCTGCATCTTCTCAGATAATATCAGTAAAGACTGGGGAATCCTGAGTCTAAGTCATTACTCATGTGAGAAAGACTGCAATGGGTGACATAAACTATAGAGGAGAAACCAACACAGAATGCTTTTAAGAAAAACGAAGTTATCCTTGCCTGCTTAAAAGCTGTTTCCCACAAGATGGCAAATGACAGTCTCCATGGCACGCTGTAGTTGAAACAGAAATGAGATATATCTTTCTTTTTTGTCTTCTGCATGTCAGACAAGTGTTACAACCTGCACTGATTTCTTTGGAAACATTCTCCTGATGACAGTGAACGTGAGTGAATTGCTAATACAGAAGAGTATCTGCAGATTACTTTTGGTAAATTCTAAATTCTGTCTGGGAAATTATTAATCTGCAGTAACCATATAGACTATGTGTGCTGGGAAGCCCACGCTCTTCTAATGGAAACACTTTGTTGCCAGCTACGAAGGTTATTCATTTTACTATTCAATCAGGTAATTTCTATAAGTCAGATCAATTAGCTGAAAATTCAAAGTAACATTGTTCCATTGGAAAGGGTAACCTCATTTTCATGTCACACCAAGTCAAATAAGGAGAAATTAACTGAAAACAAAGGAAGCTGCATCTCTTTGAGAACAATGGAAACAAGACTGCAGTCAGAGCCACTGGATTTTAACAGTGCTGTTTTGGATTCACCCAGGCATCAACAAGAACAAAATTGATGTATCTGTCCCCAGCTCAAAGTTCTTAAAGAAATCTTCTAAGCTGGCGATGCAAAGCTAGTCCCAAATTGGACTACCTGTCCATTGTTCCCTGGAATGGGATTTTAGAGTGCAGAATGGCAAACTCTTTGCTGAGTCAAATTCATCACATTGGCAAAAATACATTATTATCTTACAGAGGGCAGATGAGCTGTAAGTTCAAAGGAAAGTGGCACACAAGCTGGTACAAGCACAGAATCCAGTCCCATGCATTTACAAGAGTGGGTGACAAAACAAAGTTAGTGCTGATACTGTGGTGAGAATCTGGAGCTGTAGTTATTGGGTTCCATCCTTAGATGATTTCAAAAAAGCTATGCTAACTATACAAATGTGCTTACTTGCAGTACTTATGAAGAGAGAAAAGAGCTTTTATTGCATCAATTGGTATTACTGAGAAAAGAAAAAAAATGCTTAAAGGTAAACAAGACATCTTCAAGGCACTGACTGGTTCACACCAGCTCTGGGTCTGTCTCAGGTTTTGTCTTTTTCAGCCCTGGTAAAAATACAGTACACATACCTGGAAATCAAAAAATGCCAAATAAGGACACTACATTACTAGATTACAGAAGTGAGAAAGTGCTGCAATATATATGCTAATTGTGTATGAATGATGTTCTTTTCCTTTAAATAAGTTGGTATTTATCTTTGCAACTTCTAATTCCAATTAATGCTTTAGTCATATTGTTATGAACTTTACTTTTTTCCTACTCCAATTAACATAAAGCTTCTTATTTCCTATGATTTTAATGCTACCATATCCATATTTTTCACAATGTTTCATCATACAAATATGGGTGTTGTTCTGGCCAATGGACCCATAGGTTGTTACTGGAGAATTTCTGTGTTTATTCATACTATGAATTGACACGTTAACATCAGACAGCATGACCCAGGTTCACTGAACAGTATCGGCACACTTAGGTCCCAAATTAAGGCAAAAGCAACAAAAATTTAACAAGCTGACAAGGAGAACTGAGGAGCAGTTAATACATACAGTATGAAAGTGGGGAGAAAAAAAACCCACAAAAGCTACAAATACACAAAACTGCATGTTCTAAAAAATATTTTGTGGTGCTGGATATTACATAAGCCTTGGCAGACTATTTTGGAACAATGATTTTGCTTGTTTATAGGTTATATTATTGTGAAGACCTTTTCTATTTCATTTTTTAAACGTTTGTAGCTAAGGTAGCTTATGGAGAGAGGTTAGTGAAAGCAGTGATCACACAATGACAGGCTAAAGCTGCACCAAAGGCAGGCACATGCTGTTAAAGCTTTATCTCATAATTTCCTTGCTGCCTCTCTGTCCTGAACAGCATGAACCTTGTTATTAGCAAGCTCTCTCCAACACACTGACTGTCATACAACATACGGATCCCATCACTGGCCAAGTAGCAAGGCCAAAGCCTTGATGAGGTCTTTAAAGCCCTCCTTTCATTATTCCCAAAGTGTGGCGCAATCTGCCTGCAGCCCCTTGTCAAATTTCACTACTGGCCATGACATCTTGCCAAATGACCTGAACAAATCTCAGCTACATTCCTCACTACAGCCAAGTGGCATTGTTGTGTGCCGCTAAATGGTCTCCCTGTTCTACCTCAGAACTAGCTTCACTGATATGTTTAAGAAGAGTAAGGCTTCTTGCATGCATATGTATCTTCTGTGAGACTGAAAGTGCACTGATATTTGCTTTGTTACCCAATTAGAGATGAACGGCAGTGCGTGGAGAAGGGAAGCTACTTCAGCATGGTGCTCAGTGTGCTGTGAATCAAGAGCCCCCATCACCACCAACACCCGAACAGTGGTGTTTGCAACACGAGAGGCCAGAGAACAGCCAGCAGAAGTGCCATTTTCTCCTTACGGAGTCCAAATAAAAAGAGCACACAAAAGGATTTGCTCGTGCTGCTCAAAGCAGCATTAACTCCCCCTGTGTTCAGTGACCCCACCAGATGGGTCACAGTGCACAGATGCTGGCATACAGCCCTTGCCTGCAGAGCCACCAAGAGCCATGCGAGAGACCAGAAGGGAGACTACAGGGTGACTGTGTCTCCTCCCGTCCCTCCCGCCCTGAGATTATGTCCCTTACATTTTTGATGTCCCAGTCCAGCCAAGCCCACTCATTTTTCTGCCTCTCCTAGCCCTCTCCCCCTTTGAAATGCTTGGTCTTCCCTTCCAGAGCCTTTTCTTTATACATAGAATATATTTTCTTTGTACATAGAAGATCATAGTACTATTTTTCATAAAGCGCTAGGAGGTGAATGGTGTTATATAACTGCTAGTTACTGCTTTATCAATTTTTAGAATGACAAAGAAGTAAAATGGGAATGTTAGCAAACTAAACTTACATTACTGGTGACCCAAAAGAATATTCACTTCAGCATCCCCAAAATGGAAGGGTAATGCATTTCAGTACATACTGTTCTGCACAAAACAACAAGCCATTAATAACTACAGCATATAAGCACGTGTGGGGTGAGAAATCTTCCGAGATGTAGCTCTTAGTCAAAAGAGTTTACAAAAAAGTGTTGTTTTGTTGGTTTTTTTTTTACATTTGCAATGATTAGCTATTCATTAAGCTCTGATATCTTGTGGTTTTCGATATTCCAAAGAGGTTTTACTCAGCTTGCTTTTCATTCCAGGTCAGCTAACATAACATCAATAATGGTTTGGACAGATTTCCGTCTTGTAATGAGCCTATAATCGGCACACATGGCCTGAACTCTCTTCATGTTTCACATTCACAGGAGCTTTCTCAGAGTGATTTGATTCTCTCTTTCTCTCATATTCTTTTGCAGCAGAAATTTGCATCAGCATGTTATGAGGCTCCTGCACTGTTTGTATCCCAGGCACAGACACATGCTGCCTACTGAACTCAGTGAAGCTTCTTGACACGAAAATCAATTACAGCAAAAACAAGTTCTTGCTGCCGGGAAGTGCAATTACACTCTCATCCAGGCCAAAGTTGCAATTCTTCATGCAGACAATCCTAGTACTCAGTTTGCAACTGATCATGTCAAGAGGACTGCTCTGATGAGTAGTGGCTGCAGGAGTAGGCACTCTTTCTGTAATAAGAATCTGGTGGTTTGATTACAGTGTCCTGCAGCACCACTTGTTTTCAGGCTCACAAACTGTACCACATACCTAAATATTTGCACCAAAGTCCAATGGGAACTGATGGCTCTAAGGTTTCAGCAGGGTATGTAGTTCATCTTTAAGTAACAATCTCAAAGATCAGTGCATCCAAAGTACCTGCTGGACAATACTCTACTTAAGCATGTACTTAAAGCTGAGCCCACGCTAAGTATTTTGCTGAATTGTGATCTAAGCATGTTTCTGGTTGTATTACTCAGGGTCTGGCAGCAACCTCTCACATTAGAAAGCAAACACTTCACTGCCTTATAAGCCAATAGAAATTATGCATCCTTGTAAAGAAGGTGTCAAAGCCGAGTTTGCTTGACTGTGCTTGACAGCTGTTTAGAAAGCCAAGCCAAACAAAGATTTTCAACAATATTTTGAGAATAACTGGTTTTCCTTTTATTGGAAAGTTATGTTGTTTTATTACGGAAAAATGCAGCATGTTCAAACTGAAGGTTAAGGAACGATTTGACAAGCTTGCATAGAACCCTGTGCAGCAGTCAGGGTATTTTGCTCTCATAGAGCTTGATCTTCACTGGGACAAATTCTATTCTCAGTTATAGCAGGGCACATACGCTGGAATCCAGAGCTGAATTTTGCAGACTGGCTCCGCTGGGAAGTTAAAGGCCCCCCGCACCTTGCAAGACCCAGTCCTTTGGTATTTCTGCAAACACGAAGTAGAGTTCAACAAGCAGTCATGCTAATCTAACAGTTCACTGCCACTGAAAGGTGAGGATTCCACTCCTTCCTCACTTCCCTGCACCACTGACCTTCCCCATCCCTTCCTTGCACTGGCTCTGTCACTCACTTGCTTTCCAACTCACTAATTAGACAGAAAAAGATCTACTTTGTCGATGCTGCACTGGATTTTCTGCCAGATTAGTGAGCAAAAGCAGCTCCTGGAAGAAGGCAGCACTTGCACACAGACTTGCACAAGGACAGAACTAGTTCAGGGTAAGCAACAAAGGGCACACGATGGGAGGAAGAAAACGGAAAAGGAAGGAGAAAGACAAGGCCTCCCCTTCCCATCAGCAATGGACTTCTAAGATCAGCTCAAACCCGCTCCCCATAGCCCTGATCTGCTTTCACCTGCATCAGTTTTACACCGGTGTTACTCCACTAATTGCAATAATCACTGTTACGTAATTCAGATCATTAATGTCCAGAAGCCCTGGCCATAAGCAGGGTTCCACTGTTAAACAAGCATACACACATTACTCTGAGGAGCTGACAGTCTAACTCAGCACAATGCGCAATTAGAAGAGCAAACAATGGAAGACAAAAGTGGTCAGGAAGGTGGGGGTAGTAATTAGAGGAAGAGACAACCAAAATTTGATCCTGAAAGACTCACTGCATTGTTTGGTATTTATTCAGGCAAGTCACATGGATTTAATCCCTGGAAGTAAATCAAACTATTTGCCTGAGCAAAAAGCTTCACTGTAAGGTCAAAAATGATCAGATCTCAGTACGTGCAACAGGCAATTATACCACTTCTTTTTTTCATTTTAGATTCAGTCTCACCAAAGGGCTAATTCTGCACTTTACCGGGATGCAAAAACTCTCACTAAAGCAAACAGGAGATCTGCCTGTGCCTGGAGTGCAGCTGGACTGGGTGCTTTGTCTGCCAGTTCTGTTGCAAACAGTTTCTCAGCATACTACATCACCATTCCCCATCTAAATAAACAAGCAAACCAGCCAAGAAACCAACATCTAAAATTAATGTGAAAGATCCTGTTCTCCGTAATCAGGTTCAACCTCCTTCCCCTTCACCCCTGGGTTTTGGGCTGAGCTCTGTGTGACAGTTCTTCATATCAAACATGAAAAATACTACTTGCTCGTCCCTTACCATGCCCGTAGGAAGGAAAAACATCTGCATTTGGCCATTTTCGTTAAACGGCATGGTAAGGGACAGGTAAGCAGAATTTGTGCCTGGACGAGAGAACGTCAAAGCGCTGTTTTGCAAAGCTGCTTTAAATTTATCACAGTACATATATCTGAGGCACTTGCATAAATTATAATCCCGATTTTGTATTTACTTAGCCGTATTAGAAAATTTGTTAGAAACAAACCTTGAGCGCTGACAATCAAGACTTCTCTTTCTGCTAGTCTTGCTGTGCCATTCTATGTGGTAAAGGCATGAAGCATCCTTCAGCAAAAAAAACAGAAGTTTGAGGGGAAAGCAGAGATGTCCTTTGCAAGGAAAATGATAACTCTTTGATTTAAAGTAAAGAAGCAATTTTGTATAAGTCTTCACTAGTAAGCTGTACAGTGCTGTGTTATCACGATGAATATCATGTGTCATTTGTCTTTCAACAACATCTTAACTGTAAAATCCACAGCACTGAAAAGGTTTTGTTTGGAAATAAAAGAAAACATGGTGTGTTTTGATGAAAGGTGATGCTTTCTGTCCAAGTCCAAGATATAAGCCAGGCAATGGTTATTTAAGTAGCACGGCATGCCATGTCAGGCTCTTCAACTGCCGTCCATTTCCATCCTATGATAATTAAAAACAGTGAACTGTGTACACAAATGGTATGGATACATAAAGGTGACTGATACACATGCCAAAGTAATCTGGAGTGTACAATGAAAATAGTTTTGCAGATATTGCACTCATATTCTACTTTCTTCTTGTATCTATCTACTCCCTCATGTTTTTGATCTGTTGTGCACTTGGATCAAAACCAGTAACAGCAGAAAGTATTTTTTTTTCTTTCGGTCTCAAAAATATAACAAAGCTATAAAACTGTAAAACTACAAAAAAAAAAAAAAAGCTGCACATACATTTTTTTGAGTGGGGACAGTAAGCACAGGACTGAATTACTTAGAAATTCTGAAAGAGTAAGGTAATCAATAAAATTATGTATAAAGAAGTATATCTACAATATTTAATAATTTAAGGCTCACAAGAAACTAACATATCAGTAAGTTTTCTGCTATAGGGTTAAAAGCACCAAATTCACTTCACATACTAGATAACCAGATCTGTACTGATCACAAGTGGAAAACTCTGAAAGTGCTGATCTGCTAATGTTCCTAGTGCTTTAACGATGTCATATTTCACAGGAATAAGAAATCCCCTTCCAACCATAAATACAGTTATACAGATATAAAATATATTGGAGTAATTTCAGTTTGAAACTACAGTACAAAAACCCTCAATCTCCCTCCCC
>NW_009259318.1:1134467-1136307 GCF_000687185.1 Egretta garzetta | reverse complement strand
CCCACATCCCCCAACTCTTTAATACTAAACTTTGAGCAACTGAATTGGTTACAAATGACCCTTTTAAAACCAACCACCATTTGCTAAAATAAGTTTTTACAAATTAGATTTTGCACTGTCATAATTTACCAGCTCCTGCATCATGGAGTGTAGCTTATTCTTAGTCTATTTTAAAAATAGGTGACCCTTTGTGTCATGGAAAAAGAACATAAAAACATGTATTCCTGGAGGACTACTCAGGACAGTGATCAATTTATAAAATACAGCCTGATTTAAAAAACTAATTGGTACCAAAATAATAATTATAGTAGTAAGTTTCTGACACCAGCAAATCCTCCTGCATCTCTCAACTCTAATTCTCCCCTCTCCTCACAGATCTGTTTCCCTATTGGTGTCCAGACAGAGAGCATAGAGGGATTTTCTGAGATCTACGTTACTTTTCGCTTTGATATTGGTTTTCTCTAAGGAGCTGGTGCCATTGTTGAACCCCTCACTGTTTTCCAAGTGCACAACAGATTTGTTCAGAGAGTTTCTACTGCATCTTCTCTTCACATCTCCCCCTGCTGTGCTGCCCTGAGCACTACTGTGTTCGTCTTTGAGGATAGCTTGCTCTTCATGATCAGTCTCTCGGTGATAGAAGTAATTGAAGTTGGATACAATGACAGGGACAGGCAGGGCGATGGTGAGCACACCTGCAATGGCACACAAGGAACCCACAATCTTCCCCCCCACGGTAACAGGTCGCATATCCCCATAGCCCACAGTGGTCATGGTCACCACTGCCCACCAGAAAGCATCAGGGATGCTGGAGAAATGAGACTCAGGGTCATCAGCCTCAGCAAAGTAGACAGCACTGGAAAAGAGGATCACCCCAATAAAGAGGAAGAAGATGAGGAGGCCCAGCTCCCTCATGCTGGCTTTCAAAGTCTGTCCCAAGATCTGCAGACCCTTGGAGTGTCTGGAGAGCTTGAAGATCCTGAAGACTCTGACCAGGCGAATAACTCTGAGGATGGCCAGGGACATGGCTTGCTGCTGGCCCCCACCCCCATTACTACTGCCAGCCCCAGGCTGCTGCTGCTCATGGGCCAGCTCAGTGCCCAGGGTGATGAAGTAGGGGATGATGGCCACAATGTCGATGATGTTCATGATGTTGCGGGAGAACTCAGGTTTGCTGGGGCAGGCGAAGAAGCGGACGAGGAGCTCAAAGGTGAACCAGATCACGCAGGTGGTCTCGATGATGAAGAAGGGGTCAGAGAGGCTACTGGGTGGCTGCATGGCTGGGGAGTCCCCTGCCGTGCCATTCAAACCTCCACTTTGTGGGGGGAGTGGCACAGGCATCTCCCTCTCGTCCCTGAATTCCGGCAGGGTCTCCAGACAGAAGGTGATGATGGAGATGAGGATGACCAGCACAGAGACAATGGCGATGGCCCGGGCCGAGCCAGAGCTCTCGGGGTACTCAAAGATGAGCCAGACCTGGCGCTGGAACTCGTTGCGGGGCAAGGGCTTCTCCTCCTCTTTGATGAAGCCCTCGTCCTCCCGGAAGCGCTCCATGGCCTCCTCGCCCAGCTGGTAGAAGCGGATCTCATCGGCGAAGACGTCGATGGAGACATTGACAGGCCGGCGGAGCTTGCCCCCAGACTGGTAGAAGTAGAGGATCCCGTCGAAGCTGGGCCGGTTCCGGTCAAAGAAGTACTCATTGCGGAGCGGGTCGAAGTAGCGCATGCGCTTGTCCGGGTCTCCCAGCAGCGTGTCGGGGAACTGGTTGAGGGTGCCCAGCTGGGTCTCGAAGCGCAGCCCGGAGATATTGATCAGCACCCGCTGGTGGTGCATGACGCCCCGG
>NW_009259318.1:1079608-1133555 GCF_000687185.1 Egretta garzetta | reverse complement strand
GCCCGCCGCCGCAAGCAGGGGATTAGGGTGCGGCCCCCACGCGTGGATTACTCGCTAAAGGGATTGAAGGGAGGGAGGGCGCTGACTGTAAACCCCCACTCACCTATAATGAAAATCATAATCGAAGCCCCGGGGATTCCTGGCGCCTGTTGGCGTGTGCCCCCCCCCCGCCCCCACACACAGTACAATGAGAACAAAGGAAGAAATTGTTTGTTTTTTTTCTCTTTGCTTTGCTCTCCCCCTTCCTCCCCCCCCAGTTTATCATGGAATTGGTGCAGCTCCAAAAGGTGCTCCCGAAGCCAACAGACGACAACATTTCTACCAGGCTACCTTCGTGTTAGCGTTTGCAAACCGGGACCGTGCTTTCCCTTTGATGCATTCTTAAGCCCACAGACAAGTCTGATACGTTTCAGTAGATGCACATTTTATTAGAGAAAATGAATTGAAGCAGCTTTACACAATAAGTTCAATTACAGTTCAGTAATACAATCAATGCTAAGATCTTGTATTCAAACCGTGAGCTCATCTATTCTATTCAAGGACTAGAGTGGAATATACTAAATATGTATACATATACGTATGTAGGATTAAATGGTATATATACCACTCCACTCTTGTGAAGTTTCAGGGTTTCTACCAAATTCAAGTACAGAAAATATTAAATTAAGTGAAAAAGCATTTTGCATTCCAGCTGGCATCACTGCAGTGGCACGTCTACCGAATCCTTGTGGTAGCACTCCTAGCTCCACCGAATAGTATACCTAGATTCACAAGGATTAGTGGGTTTTCACTTAAGTTAAAACATTACTTCTCTGTATGAAATATGCCCAAAGATATTAAAAACAGTGCCAAAATAGAAAACCATAATTATATCAAATGATTACTCTAAGTGATGATTCGCCCATGACATGGTCATGTTCTGTAATTTACCTCTGAGAACTGAGCACAGAATCACTGTGCTGGTGACGCAAAGGAACACTTCACGTAAGAGGTTCCTAGAAGCGAAATGACAGGTAGATTTTCTAGAGCAGCCCTTTGAAAATAATGGTACTTTGATTTACAGGAGCAGTCCTTTAACAGAATCATGTGTCGAATCTGCAAAATGTAGTATAATGCCCTTTGGGACTAGCAAACTCTGCAATAAATACAGACGCACCTGAGCACCCTAACAAGTAACCAGTGCATGTCAGAGATTATAACCAGAGGAAGGGCTTGCACACTGGAGAATTAGTCTGGTTTTCCAGCTCTGTCAGCTCCTCTAACACAAGATGTTCTCCCTCCAAACCTTGCCTCAGGAATAATAATTTATTTCAAGAGGAAGCATCCCTAGACAAGTTCTATAGACCTCCCGGAGGCAGTGCCAGTCAAAATCAATAACTTGCACCCCAGGAACTGTGGCACCTGGCTATCACAACAAACGCCTTTGGAGTCCGCTCAGTGAATATGTCCCTTCCACAGGGCTAGTCAAAGGCATCCACAGATGCTCAGCGGCGCTTTCATCTGCGTGAGAATACAACCAGTAACGCAACACAAAACAGGCGAGCTGCCGGCACCTGTGCCTGCTCCCTCACCTCTGTACATTTTTCATTCAGCCTGCCGTTCCTGCATGCGTTTGAACACACACCCCCTTCTCCCCATCCTGCAAAACCCCCTTCCAGGGACCTCCTCCCACAGGGGTTACATTTAGCCTTTGCTTGCAACCACCCTGCGTTTCTGTGACCTGTCATTGCATTAGACGAGTCTCCACAGGACAAACCCCAGCCCTCTAGAAGGACACACACGTGCTAAGAATCATGGATCTTCCCCCACCCCCCGCCTCGACCCTTTCAAGCACCCCTCATAAAAAAACCACATCCATTCTCAACCCTGTTCCTACACTTCAGTTCCCACTCCTGGAAGCACTTTAAAAGACTCCCCTGCGCAGTAAGGGCGCGCGGGGCTGTGGCAGCCTGCCTTCTGGGGACACAGCCTAGGGGGGCGGCCGGTGAGGCACCATGCAGAGGGGAGGAAAGCGTACAGAGGGCTGGGAAACTTGCTGCCTTTCAAACGGTTGCATCCACTCCGCCATTCCTTCATCAACAACAGGGAGCAGCACTTCTCTGATGCCTGGAAGAGATTATGCTGAATTTAAATTCTCCCTTGATTAAACCCCCAAGTTTCTAGCCCTTCTGAATGTTGTGTTGCAGTGTTCACATCCTGAATTTGCAGGCAGATGGGATTATGCTAAAGTGCAGAGAAAAAGACAGACTTGCCCACATTCATCTTGCTGAAAGCCTCACTGAAAACCCTATGGAGAAAATGTACATTATTAATTGATATAGCAGGAAAATACAGCTGCTCTGTATAGTGTTTGAGTAGAATATAACTACTTTCTTTGCAGCTTTAACAATTCTGAGAATCTAGTATGATGTCTGTATATGTGGGTACAAAGGAAGAGGGGAGAAAAGGATGAAGACAAAGTGGGAGGATGATGTTAAAGGGGAAGACACATCTCCTCCAAGCAGGGAATTTTAAAGGGCAATCCTTATGCAGCATCCTTGATTTTTTGAGTGTGATGAAGAGACTCTGAACACTTTCTTGAAGAGCAGTCCTACCAGCAGAAAGCCAAGGTACTGGAGAGAAAGGATGACACACAGAATAGTGGGACATATCAAGTGCTGAGATGCACCACTGATGTTTTAGCCAGGCACTCCTTGACAAAGAATTTATTGGTCTCCATACTTGTGATATAGCAAAAAAGTATTTTCTGCCCTGAGCACATGCACACATGCAGTCAGTCCCATACACTCCAGCACAGCCATGTCAAAACTCACCATTCTCTCCAGCTCCTGCTGCCACACAGTTCTTCTAATCCAGTTATAATGGCTTTTGTCATCCCCTGTGACTGGGATGTGGCTTTCTTCCCCCCATCTGGTCCGCACAGCACCATTAGTGGCTTATCCTGCAGCCTCATTTGCAGGTTTCCTCCTGAGGCAGGTGGCTAGTAAATGAGACTCCCCTGGTTAGGCAGCATCAAGGGGCTGCCTACACGTGATTCTTTTGAGATTCCATACTTTACCAGGTAAGACCTGTAAAAGACTCGTACAAGCTTTGCAGAAGAAGAAACTGTCCAAGCTAGAGACCTCATCTTTTACCTAAAGGCAGGTCTGCATCCCCAATGCTACCAGACCAATACTTCCATGGGGAGAAAAGAAGGATCATATCCTTATGCCCTGTACAGCCATCACGCTGGGGACATGAATAATACATGCCAATGCTCAGAGATGTGTAATCAGTGTGCACCACATACGTGACTTCTGTAACTGCCCCTCGTCTTCTGCTGCATTTGCAGCATTTGCCAGCTTTGCATTGGCCTCCCCCTGCTCTTGGGTACTGGGACAGATGCAACTGGCTGATCCAAGCCATCATGGCCTGATAAGCAGCACCCAATCCATGCCATTAGGTAGCAGGAGGGTCAGCGGTGTGGCTGCTGGGAGCTGTCGTTTGGTGGGACACTCCCACACAGTGAAATGAGTGACCCATCCTATGTGGGGGTCTTGCATGTTGAGAAATGAGAAATGGAGGTTTTCTGCAGAGGCTGCATTCATCTACCCATACACACGCACATGTACACACAAACTACATGTGCTACCTGACTACAGACACCTTGGGGACATCCAGTCTTTTCACAAATACTCCCTCTTGGTCCACCCCTATCACTGACAGTGGCTGTGCAGCTTCAGCCTCACTGAAATAAAAATACGATGCTGAGACGTGGAGAGACATACACCCGCCTCGACAGGCTTAATCTGCCCACAACCCTCCCCCTCAGTGATGGTGGAATAGACGTGTCTGCTTTGGCACATTTTGTGGGGACAGGGACCCCACGGACATGCCTCACGGATAACATGGGTGACTATCTTTTTTCTTTGCCATGTGTTGACTAAATGACATTCCCTTCATGGCAGATGGCAAGGAAGCCATCTGAAACCGAGAAGAAACCGAAGGGGTTAAAGGCAAATCCGTGCTTCCTCCACTTGGTTAATTCCCCAGCAGCCTGATCCTGTGTTGAGGTGATTCAGGCCAGAGAGAGAGACTGCCACAGTCCTCAAGGGAGACCCCAGAGAAAAGACTCTTATTTCCTGTTCAGGAGGATTAAGTACAAGGCCATTGACGAATCACAGTGAACATCTGGATGTGAGCACTCTGTCTATCAAGGCCTAATCCATGAAGTTATTCATTAATGAATTCAGCAAATTCACACTGTTCTATATATAGGGTCGGCTGGTCTTTTTTAATGTTTGGCTTGGAGGTGTTTTACATCTGTATCCACAGATTTTTATTTATTATACAAAGCAATCTACTGTATCCTGGTTTTGCTTAATTAATTGTTTAGAGTAAGTATTCTGCCTTTTTTAAAACCCACACACTGCCATATTTTCTGATAGTGTAAAAAAAAAAAAATCCAGTAGTTAAAATCCAACCATATTCCTGCATTTTATATTGTTTTTTCATTTTAAGCCCAAGTTCCTCTGGAAACTTTCCATCACACAGCGATGGAAAAAACATTAAATAGTAATTGATTTTCTTTTCTGTATTTTGTTTTGATTAAAATGAGAATCTCTCTCATTTATCTTCAGAGAGAAAGTAAGCATTGAGTAAATGGTCTGGTTAATTCAAAAGTAATTTAATCAGAACATCCATAATTTACATTGACTTGAACAGCAGGAAAGATGCTGAGCACTACCAGATATCAAGCTTATTCATTTAAACAGACTACTTACATTATGCTTTACATCTTGTAAATGTAAACTACTCTAAGAATGTATAATGACCCACATTTTATAAGGGGGAGAGTTGTATACAACTGTGCCCTTAAAAGTCATCTGTTGAGCTTGAATAACACTGCAGTCTGCTCACACACAAACCAGGCCATGTAGCTGAGTACATCGTTTTTCACACAGCTGTGCCATCTTGTTTCCAGCGAAATCTGCAGGCTTTGTCATTGATATTGGTGGAATCAGCATTTGGCCCAGAGGTTTTTATAAATCCAGCTGCAACAGGATATTTTCAATTTACCCTCAAAGCTTTGGACTCTGCCAAGCAGCATGAATCATCCAAACTTGCAATTTATAATTTCCAGCCCTTTTGACTTACAGTGCATTATTGTGGCGTAATCTTTAACTCTAGGGACTTTGTCTTAAAGGGGAAATCTCATTCTGTGCCTTTATTCGCTTCTAAATTCCAGGAGCATGTACCTCTGCTCTCAGGTTTTATCCCTCGTCACAACAGAATACCCCAAGTAGGCAGTACCAACTGTGATAACCCAATTTAAAACAGAAGAATGAAGATAAGTGAGTGCAATCTGAAAGAGCAAAGAATCAAGACCTGCAGAGCCACTCAGCTATGCCTATGCAACTTTATCTTCATTGCTAGTGCAAATGATCTCACAAGTGAATTTTGTTCGCATCGATGCCTTTGTAATGGCTGTGCTCCATACTGATATCTATTTCTGTATGCAAAGCCTGGAGTTTGTGGGAAAACTTGATCCCTCCTTATCACCCTACTGAAAATGCTTCATTTTCATCCTATGGCCATTGAAGTCACACTGACAATAAGCTCTTACCATTCCAAAAGTCCAAGATCAGGCCACTCTCTCAGGCTGTGAGGAAGAGGGGCAGGAGCAGATAGATCAAAGGTTTCCTGTCTAGTACAAACAATTACAGTGGCGTGTGATTTAGGGTGATCAGTCACTTACTACAAGTTGTCAGATGGCAAATTAGTACTTTTGTGTTCTGTGGCCAGCTATGTGGCCAGTCACAGCTGGAATCCACTGCAATAAGATCTGTCATACAGACACAAACTAAGCTGCATAGGCTGCTTAAAAAAAGCTAAATGGCATGTTTACAAATTTATATGTTTTAAAAAGGAATGGATTTGCGGAAACATTGAGTAATCGCATCCAAATTTCCTGCTCATTTCTAAATTTTAAGCAGTCATGAATTATGAATGAATCAAGGAAAATCAAAATATTTGATGCTTCCTCTGACATAAAATTATTAGTAAAGCCCTTGAAATTAGTGACTACAATCAGAAAAAGCTTATGCAAGGGGAAACTGAGGTTGAGGCCTACTCATGATCCCCTCACATACAGTAAAAAGAGCTAAGTTCATTAGATTGCCTTGTAAGCAGTTGCAGGAAGATATGCTCTGCTGTGAAACTAGGGGACCAAATGTACTGATGGTTTAAGCAGGATAGGGCCATAAGTGAATTATTAAGTGGATAGGAGTAATGAAACAGCTTTACTTGCACTAAGTCTTCAATGCTGGAGAGGCCTCTGGGGAAAGTTTCAACGTGAATACAATATGCAAGATGCACAGCAGATTTTTTTTCCTGCCTTACCAAGCAAAGGGAAGAATGGAGGGCCCACCCAGAGGTTTATTATTTAAAGCTCTAACAAAAGTAGCATTCTAGTATGCAAAAGCAGTACAATTTAGATAGTAAGTAGTGTGGAGAAATATTGGGTAGGAAGAAAACCAGCTAGCACATAGATGTAAAATATGCCCTTCTTTGCTTTTCGTACTCACCAGTGAAAAGCAGAACAAAGAGTACTCAAATCAATGGAATGACATTTCTAATGTATCATTGTGGTAATGTAAACAAATCCCTTGTGTATGCATGTGACGGAGAGCAGGGCAAGGAATGCAAGAATACTGTTTTATCTTATACATGTGCATGTACTAGCTAAAGGTAAGGTTTGGCATCTGAACACAGACCAGTGAAGAACAAGTTGCATTTATTTTGCATAGCCACTAAACTCCAAGCTGGTGTAGAGCATACAATTTTTTTGTGAACACCCATTTCCTAGGTTCAGGCTCTGGACATTCCCAGAGGAGTTATACTCCTTTACATTTGAGGTGAATTTGGCTTGGCAATGGCAATGCACCATGTTGCTAATTTTAATCTTCTCCTTCAAGAGCTTTGTGTTTCAACTGTGAAAAAATCATTGCTCCATAAAACTTGTTTTAATCAACAAAGCAAGATGTAATAAATAAATACCAATTCAAAGCACTACCAAATCAAAACTTTAACAGTATTTAAGTGTCTGCAGATTACTGTAAGTGACAAATTGTAGTTGTAATTGATTTAGGAGCAAAAACGGAGCCAAAAAATGACATGATAAAGTCAATGGATCTATGCAGTTTTGCACTAGCCAATTGACTTTATGCATTTTATATTAATACTCGTACAAATTGGTAGTGGAGATGGTTGCTTATGGTGGTGTAAAACTTTGTATCTTTGATGAAAAGCAAAATTTTAAAATTATAATATCAACAACAACAACAAAAAATTAGAGGAAAAAAGTTATTAATAGGGAACCTCAATCTATTCTTTCTATTAAAAAAATATGGCATCTATAAGGAGCAATGCCAAGTAGTTTTCATGCATTAAAAGTTCTCTATGGTTATGAGAGCAAACAAAGGCAAATAAGCATTCCAGAAAATGGTACATGATTCTTACTGCATTAGTTTCTTACTTAGGATGAAAGTGTTAATAGTGGCCTCTTTAGCCTCAGAACAGTGAAGGAACAGAGTCACCTGTCCAGCTGGACAATGTAATGTCCAATTTCCTTGATGCTTATGCTAATACAAAGTTAAACCATCAGGGCTTATGCTTATGCTAATGTAAAGTTAAACCATCAGGGCCATATAGCTGTAATTCACCCCAGTACTAGTGGGAGCTTCCTTAATAGGGAAGACTGGGATGCAGCATACAGGTGAGTGCATCCTGCACTCCCAATGAGTTCCTGGCTGCTGCTTTTACCTGGACACCTGTTTTCAAGGCTGGAGGCACCTGACCCTGCCTGATCTAGAATGGTAAGATGGGATAGTTTTATGAATGCAAAGAAACCCTGTAGCCTAAGAAATGAGCCAAGGAGTCATGGTTGGATGCTAGACCTTGCAAACTGAGCTAACTGATGCAAGGGAAGGAGGAGATCTTCTGGTGCTGATTTCACAAAGGCTCCTATGTTGATGACTACTTGGCTTGGCTTTGCATTAGTTTCAATTAAATGTGCTCCTCAATGCCTTAATCCCTGAGTTTATGAATGTCATTCCTTTTTTCTTTCTAACTTGAGATATTTGAAGGCAACTGTGAGTCTCCACACATGAGCTTCGCACACAGTCCCCAAATAAATTTTCTTCATGCAAACATGTTAGAACCAGCAGAGAATGTGCAAGTTCATCAGACTGTGCTCACTCTCCTCTTTGATTTTCTTTAAGTTAGCTTCTCCTGCTTTCTTCTAGTGTAGGTCCGATAGTAGAAGTGTAAGAAGAGAGCAATGAGGCTGAGAATGTAGAGGAAGACTGCAGTGTTGAAGCCATCAGGGAATGGGCATTCTGTGAAGAGGTTGTAGGAAGAATGAGCAGCAATGGCTACAAACTGGCACTGGAAGAGGGGGAAAAAGAAGCAGCCAGATTAGGGATTCTACAAGCAACATACCCCAACTGACTGTTTGGTCCATCATGAAGAGTATCTCAACATATTAGTAGTGTCCTCAACCCAGAGTGCCACCTGTTTGCCTCTCCTGACATCCCTGAAAAACTTGTCTTTCAAGGCCAACAATGTTTTTCCTGGTCACATGTCCACCAAAGTGGCTTGCCCACTGCTGCAAGAAGAAGGTTTGGAATCCAGCCTCTCCTGCCTAGTAGCAGACCACTACCCTTGTGCCAATTCTCTGCCACAGGCCAGTAAATGAGATCTTGGATTATGGAAACTAAAGGTGGGAGACTCCTCCCTTTCCCTGATGGCAATCATATTATTATACCCATAACAATTTTTTATTTGTAATTTGGCTTACAGAGAAGAACTACAGATGCTACTTTTACTCATTTAAATATGAATCAATTTTTTTTATATTTTGGATAGAATCGTAGAATGCTTTGGGAAGGGACCTTTAAAGGTCATCTAGTCCAACCTCCCCTGCAATGAGCAGGGACATCTTCAACTCGATCAGGCTGCTCAGAGCCCCATTTGGCCTGACCTTGAATGTTTCCAGGGAAGGGGCATCTACCACCTCTCTGGGCAACTTGTTCCAGTGTTTCACTACCCTCATTGTAAAAAACTGATTCCTTAAATCTAGTGTGAATCTATCTTCTTTTAGTTTAAAACCATTACCCCTTGTCCTATCACAACAGCCCCTGCTAAAGAGTTTGTCCTCATCTTTCTTATAGGCCCCCTTTAAGTACTGAAAGGCGACAGTAAAGTCTCCCTGGAGCCTTCTCTTCTCCAGGCTGAGCAACCCCAACTCTCTCAGCCTTTCTTCATAGGAGAGGTGTTCCAGGTCTCTGGTCATTTTTGAGTCCCTCCTCTGGACATGCTCCAACAGGTCCATGTCTTTCCTGAGCCGAGGACTCCAGAGCTGGACACAGTATTTGTTTTACTAAGTCACCTGCCTCAATATCCTGAAGAAATGAGGTCTACCTACTGAAAGTATGTTAAATAAAAACTGATTTCCTGTGCTATATTTTGCATTGCAAATATCTTTTCATTTCATGCAATGCTTTCTTGTCTTCTTCTTCATGCCTACTTTTGCATTCGGGGTAAATAAGAATTCTGGACCAGCCTTCAGTGCACCACAATTTTACACCTACCCTAGCTCTTCCTTCTCTTCTTTGGTAACTGCATACTTTTTGTTTGCATAACCTCTCCGTGTGTGTAATTAACTCTCCCCTGTGGATGGAATTAACTCTTCCACATGCTTAACTATAATCATTGTCTTTGTCTGGAATATTGCTTTTATGATGTATCTTTGAAAAAACATAGGGTTGTCAGGATTTGTCACCTTTTCAGAGATGAGGGAAAGAAAATCCAAAGGGATTCTCTACAGAAAGAGTAAGCCCCATATATTTTTCTTTAACTCGCCTCTGTTTCCTTGCAGTGAGACATACTCTTCCTTTTTGAAGAAACAGAATGAAGGCTGCCAAATCTCCTGCCCTACCAAGAACCCAAAGTTTTCCTGAGTTGCCATCCCACACCTCTCAAAACCAAGCTTTGTTTTCAGGGCTTCAGAGAGTAAAAGGCTGTCATATACAACAGAAAAGGGAGAAGTCTAATTTTAATTTTTTCTCTCCTCTTCCCATTACAAAGGTGGGGGCTTATTGGTTGATATGGTCACTGAAGGCCTCTTGCTAGTTTCTGAGTACCATTCAGAGCAGGTCACCAAACAGTTCACCTGTCATAGTGGTACATTAGGACACCTAAGGACATGGTGACTTCGATACGCAGCAAACATAAGACTTGAGCCAGTGAAGAGACAGAGACAGATGGTAGGGACCATCACACATGACACAAGGAACACATGGAACTAATTACCAGCTGCATGATGGTTAGGTAACGCTTCCACCATAGGTAACGGTGCATCTGTGGTCCCAGGCTGGCCAGGGCGTAATAGCCGTACATGACGATATGTACAAAGGAGTTTAGCATCCCAATAAAGAATGCTGAGGAGTAAAGAAGTCAGGGTGAACATGACACACAAAACATTCGAGACTAACCCTGTGATGAGCTCACAGCTACTATGATGATGCTTTCAAAATATATCATATCACCCTTGTCCATGAACCTACAATCCAGACTCCACCTAGGAAGCATGTCATATTGTCCCTCCTCCTTTCAGCATACATCCATCCCATATCTAGTGTTCAGAAACAGAGAAGAGCTTCAAAGGTAGAGGAGAGAATTCTTGATGTTCTGAGCTAAGCATTTCATACCATTCTGGTGTCAAGGCCATGTAGCCAAAATGGCTTCCCATAAAAGAATACCCCAGCATCTTGTATAGGGCCTAGTATTCTGTGTCAGCTTCAGTTGCATCTCTTTGGTGGAGCAAAAAGGAGAAGCAGTCAGGATACAGACCAGAAAGGGAGTGAGGACTAGGCTGGACCCTGTCAGACCAGGAGAGCCAGAACCTGGGCTGCTGCACCAGGCCCAGCTGAATGGGGACTGAGAGCGCACTGGTCTGGGTGGAGACATAAATAGACCTTGTAATAGGATGTTATTCTTTCTCTTTGGACAAGGAATGACTGGCACATTCTTGTTCTGGATGAGGCAGTGAATATAGCAGCCTAAATAGCCTAAAGAGCTGAGCAGATGGTATCAACTGAAACACACATGTTTTTCACACCTTGGAAATAGGTGAGCTTCCTACCTGCCAGTCAGCCCATCTGCACTGTTTATGCCATTTCCACAGCACAAGAAAAACTGCAATACAAGGTGTCTACAGAAGCATACCTTGTCCTCCAGGCACATATTTGACCCCTGACCACGAGTTGAACAGCATACTGCCATGATGGTACACATGCAGAAAAGTCACCTGTTCTTGTTTCTTGCGCAGAATAAAGAAAACCTGAAAGAAGCCAGACAAAGGAAAATCTTGAGTTGATGAGTTTAGACAAAAGGCTTTACACTAGAAGTGGTGAGAATAGTCAATTATGATTCTGAATCTCTCAAAGCCATTTCCTCTGCTGTGGACAAAAAATGGTGACATTCAACACTTGCATTAGATCTTATATTATCTAGAATGGGGAAGAACTGGAGGGTAGAATTTCTTCCATAGAGACCCAACTATTTTTACCTTTGGATTCAGGTCCCAGGGTCCAAAGAGGACACGTCTGAGTCTCTGACTGAGCTTCCATATAATTTGCAGCTGCTTGGGTCTGGTCCTTTTCAGAACATAGGTTAGATGTTTACTGGTACCAGAGAATGATCCACAGAAAAAGTGCTGTGTTGAATGCCCAAACCCTTCTCAAATTTGCATTAGTAAGAGAATGATTTTGGCAGATGAATATGTGTCAGGTCACCGTATTTCAGCATGCACACACACTTACACACACACAAAAAGTGAATCTGCTTTTCAGGGACTCAGGACTGTCAAAAAGCTGCTTTTGTTGCTGATGAAAACAGAGAGAAAATTGGTCAACACACTGGCAATAGGCCTAGGAGAGCTCCACATGCTGATTCACTTTTCAGGTAGTGTGTTGTCAACTTATCCCCCACAGAGCACTAGACTGTGAAGTCCTAGACAGACTAGGATACAGCTTAATGCTGCTGACCAAGTAGAGGGATGGGATTCCCTTGTTAGTTCAGTCAACTATTTATAATATAGGAGAAGACTTGAAGACAAGTTATAACATGGTAGTGCCTTCAGGTAAACTTTCAACTTCACATGGGACACAAATATTCAGCCCACAACTTTGGGATCATCTGTGGCAGCAAAAATACCAGGATACATACTTGTGCATTTGCAGTTTCTTTACTGCCCAACTAACCATTATTATTCAGCCAGCCAGGCAATGGCAGATCCTGTCTGGTGGCCTTAATCAACTGGTAGGTTAGATTTGGGGGGCCATCTGGAAATAGGTACAGTTAAAGCTTCTCCCCTAGCACTGTGGTTAGGAGACAATGCCCACCTACAGGAAGGGTGCTTGGGGAGTGAACGTGTGCAGCCACTGGGGCAGAGACGGGCAAAGTGGACAGGAGTGATTGTTTCCTTCTGGAAAGGAGCTTCTGAGGAAGCCTATCAGCATGATATCCAGTGGTGGTGTTGGAGTCTTGCAGGCCAAATGCTGTCAAAAACCAGCATGCTGAAGCTGAGCCCTCTTCTTTACCAGTATCAGCCTTATTCCCACAAATAGAGCAGAGCACATGAAAACAGCATTTACTGAAAAGTGTCAACCAAATCAATACAGGATCAACCCAGGACATTAGCTTTTGGCACCCTGCCCCAGTCTGACAAGGGAGTGGTTTATTTACTGCTATGGAGCCGAGCCAAGCCCTCCTTACCGTATCAAGTAGCTCGATGACTTTGGAGAAGAAGAACCACCAACACACTCTTGCCATCTGCTGGGCAACATAAGGAAACGCTGTTAGACCTCAAGGGAAAATCACTGCTCAGTCTCACTGCCTGAGATTTTACTATGCACTATGCAAATGCTGCCCACCATGATCAACAGCAAAGGGGAAAACTAAGGGGCTCGTTTATGGCTGTTGCTTTTTCTTTTTCTTTTTTTTTTTTAATCTGTGGGGAGGAAAGGCATTCAGAGTTGCTTTGGCTGGTTAGATGATCGGTTTGCTAAGCTGCCTGCTCTTTGACAAGGCAAGGGTGAGCTGCTCAGAAACCGTTTCTAGCCCAATGGCAATATCTCACAAACTGAAAAGCCAACATCCATGCTTGCATCTGTTCAAAGCCTGTTTATATCTGGAAGCAAAGCATAACAGCTCTGAATTCAAACAGAGAAAAAAATCATGCAGCATTTTGGAAAGCTGAAGCTGCTGGGACCCAACCCACCCTGTGACGACCAGACAAGGAATAGTTTTAGCCAAATTCCTCTGCTAAAAGAAATGTTGAGTAAGATTTATGTCATGCAGAGTTGAGGATATAAAAATTGGTTTCCTCATTGGTAGCTATCACTCAGAATCCTTACATAGTCAATGGAAAGAGACACATATATTTCAGAGGTAACTTGCAATACCTATACAAGACATCTATCTTCAGATGGTAGGACTACTCTCGCTCTAGTGATCAAAGAGGGAACTTACATGGCTATGTTGACTGAGATGATTAATTAATAAAAAACTAAAGCAAAGTGCAAATGTTGAAGCAGAAAATTTAGTGAATTAGATTCACAAGTAACAAACCGGTGTAAAAGCCTTCTTAGGCATGCAAATTTCTATTTGTGAGCAAAACAATCTGCATACCCATGGGAGAAGCAGGGCCTAAGGCAAGCTTTGTATAGAACTGTACCCTCATTCCTAGTTCACTTTGGCTGTAATCCACTGGCTGGCACAGGTAGCTGTAGTTGTCCAAGACTGAAGTTACCAGAAACTGAAACAAAAGAAAAGCAATAGAGATCCATTTTCTGTTCGATGCCATCTGTTCCAAAAAGACGTACATATTACTGCAAAGGTAATAGGGCTTCAATCTAGTACTCACTGACAGAAAATCCATGTAATTTATACAGCTGATTAAATAGTAAAAACCTAAACCAAAGTACTTCACATCCTTGTTGGAATCTGAAAAAGAAAATTCGGACTGGGAATATTTATAACTCTTTATGTAATCACTGGAGTTCTCAAAAGTGCGTCAGCACTAATAGTGAATTCTAGGCTTCAGAATCTCTCTGAAAATACACTGTTTTCATTTGCAAAGATCCCATACCGTTTTGTTTAGACTGGTTGCATTTGCCTATTAATTGGAAAGCCAAAAACTGGACCAAGTAACCGGTATAACTGAACAGCCAAGCACAGACAAGCAATTTTCATACCTGTCCTCAGATCAAGTAGTATTTGCTCAAAAAAATGCAATTTGCTTTAACTAAATGTAACAATTATGTTATAAACTAAAAGAGCAAATTTGTCATCAGCAAAATGTTTTTCAACCTATTCAGCCTGAAATCTTCCCTTGAAGAGTGGTCTACGTAAACTAGGGAAAAGCTTGTAGAAAGGCTTATGCATTGAGAACAAGCAGAAAACAATGTCATCTTGGCATCAGGAAGCTGCAGCGTGCTTGGCACTCTTGGAGAGGACTGCAAAAAATAAATCCGGAAAAGCAGTTCTCATTCTCAGAGACAGGTCCCTCACCAGACAGACCCGAGATGAAATGTGGAGGTTCAACATCCTCCGTACACTCTGTGTCTGCCAGGGACATCTCAAATTTCAACTCCTTCATTCAGGAACCTTTCAGTGTTAATTTCATGAATGAGAGGAGGACTGAGAAATGGGAGGAAATGAGGTATGCTTTGGAAATAATGCTTTCAACGGGGCAATACTGCTCCTCTTGTGGCAAAACGTAGACATGTCCAAGTTGGCTCCCACTCCCTTCATTAGAGTCCGTCAGCAAAAGCTGTTGAAATGGCTCTGGCTTTCAAACACTTCTCGAATGCTTACCTAGGAAGGGCCAATCATGTCTCCTCACCTCATAAAACATGTAGCTTGATAATGTCATCATGGCAAGATTGTAGGCAATCAGCAGGCCTCGCAGCTTCAGCAGTTTCTGCTTACGCATGTAGAAAGGCCCCAGTGCCACGACAAAGAGGTAGAAGGCAAAGAGGAGTGTGACTGGAAGTGGAGAGTGGACCAGGGGCCACGGGTCTGTCCTTGGATCTGAAAAGCAAAGCACACAGTCAAAGCTGGCATATCTTGTACACTGTAAGGCAGATATATTTAATTACTTCCCTTTAGCATGCTCTCTGCAGAATGCTCTCTGGCAAAAAGAAAATTGGTATCCCATGTGTTTATACAAAGCAGTACCACAGTCCTTCTTCCACCCTGGAGCTCCATATGCCAGACTCTGCTAAAATACTTCAGCACAACGTTTGGGTTGGGACTGTAGTACCTAGAAGACTGCTCTGCTGAGCACCATCCTTCTGCAGCACAGTAGGGAACAGACCTTTCCTGTCATAAGCTGGACTCCTCATCACAGTCTGCAAGACTGCCCCACATGCAGGCGAAAGAAGTAGTTCAAGATACATGCAGTGGGGATGCTCAGAACAAACCAAACAGTTCCTGTCTTTTCAGGAGCGTAAATCTTTACAGCTAAATAATAAAATTGTTTCAATCACTGGTGCTATTTCCTTCCTGCCCCACAATGCTCAGGACATCTGAAATCCACCCCTTCATTTTTATATCTACTCATAGGGTAGAGTCTCTTAAAAGCATGCCATTTCATGGGAAAATGACAAAATATTTCTTCTCCCTGCTAAAACTGTTCTTCAGTCCCTTAGCAAAGGGAAGCTCAATAGATTTTCTGTCATGCCACCTCCTCCTAATCCTGCCTCATCCCTGACCCACAGAAATGCAGGATACATTATACCTACAAAAACATCCCAGTTCCCATTCATTCCTTCCTCTCCTATTCTCAATGTGTTCATTGTTCTGCTAAACTCCTTCAGTATCTCCCTTTGCTTCCTGACCTGCCATCCCCAAGTCCCAGACCTCTCTTCACTGTTCTAGCTCCGGGATACTTGAAGAAGTCCTCTACTGAATTTTAGTCCTTGGCTCATGGTAGTTTTTTAAAAATGCCATCCTTGTCCACACAACTCTGTTAATCTCTATCCCTTCTAACCCTCCCAGTTCTTTACTATTCTGTTATGGGCTGCATCAAGAGTTCTTTGATATTCCAATTCTGGATTTAACAGTCCATCAGAAGTCCTGAATCCCAATTTAGGCTCTATTCTGAAATTCAGGTCCTGAAACATTTACAGCCTGAGCACTATGCCCCATGTCCTTCCCCTATCAGAGCCACCACGCAGGCCTGCCACTCCACCTTCATGCCATTTTGTGGCTTTTCTTTACATTTAACTCCAGGGATCCAACAGACCCCTATGGAACCAAACTGGACCTGAAGAACCTCTAGCTACTGAAGATCTCAAGTCTCCTAACTGCAAAATGTCAAATCTCAAACACTGAGGAGTGCTTTCTGTCAATATTTCATTTGATAATAGGTTTTACTGGCATCACAAGGAGTTTAAACCTCAAAGTATTAACTCTTTGTTCTGCTAAGCTTTCCCATGACAGAAGAATGCATTTTACAAAATTCACTTTCTTTAATATTCCAGACTTCGTGGCAATCCTGAGCACATACTGCTCATCATCCTGTCAGAGCCCGTTGTACATTGAACAGAAAGTTTCTGAGCATTTGCTACTATGGGCAGGGGAAATCCCCCATCCCTTCATTCCTTACTGTGATCCAGCTGGAGCATCCCTGAGCTATATTTCAAGACTTAAGGGAAGTTCGTCATCATGGAGAAGGAAAAGTGAAAATCTGCCTAGCAAAAAAAATGTGGGGTCATATGAGGACCTTGTTTCTTCTAGGTTTGTTCTTCATGATCATGATATATATGTGGAAATTCCTATTTAAGACAGCATCTCTACCTACCTCCGCTTTCAAGGACCCAGTTGTAGAATTCCTGAGTTTTCTGCCAAGCTGAAGCCATCACAAGTTCTGGAAAGAAATTAAAATGAGCATCCCCATGATCAGGTTAACACCATTTATCCTAGCCTTGACTGAGCCCTGAATACAGATGCTCCTTAGACAAAGGCTCAGGACCAGAGCTAATGAAAATAAAATAGTTTTCTTTCTGCAGAAATTGAAATTTTGGGCCAGGATTACAGTCATGTTTAAAAAAGGAAGGAAGATAACCCCTCTGTAATGATTTCCTATTTAACTTCTATTTCCAGATCTCAATGCTTTGTTGAAGTTTCGCCTCTAGAAACAGTCTGAGTAGCTGCATGCGAAATACCAGAGCCAGTAGCTCTGTGTGCCATGTTGGGCAATCGGTCTCGTGACATTTTGTGTAAAGCAATGTAGGTACAGCATTCACGCAAGGACACACAGCGGGTGGCATAACTGCATTCTTTTGCAGGCATTCTTGGAGATTCACAATGCTGGCAGGCAGTCTGAGATTAATTCAGTACTGCTGCAATTCCAGAGATGTTAACTGAGATCTGTTGGTTATTTGGCTTTCTGAGGCGCAGTTTATACATTAAGTTTGTTTTGCTTTATCTTGTATATATTCTATAACTTAGTATATTAAAGTAGAACATTCACATATAATATGATATTCCTCGTCTTCCCTTCTTTCTTTAGCAGGGAGACCTTTTCAATGGCATTTGGAAGTTCACCTAGAAAACACTTTACTGCAGTTACTTTCAACAGCTTGTGTTATCTGCCCTAGTTCTCTCTATTAGCAAATACACAGGGCTGGCTTCTTCCTGGTTCCATCTCCTCCTGGTACTGAGAAAAGCACATTTTCTTCTTTGACTTCTCACAGACTGCTAAGCACAAGAGTCTCCACACCTTCTTTGGACCTTTCTCCTACTCTCCTGTGCCCACTAGGTCCCTGCAGTGAGAGTAATAGCTTGTGCATTACATGGCGGGAAAAACTGTAGCTTAATATAAGGTCTCTTATACTGATATGAATGTGTTTTAAGGATCCTTATGAATAGCATAGCTCTGCTGGAACTGCAA
Organism: Egretta garzetta; assembly: GCF_000687185.1. Classification (NCBI taxonomy): domain Eukaryota; kingdom Metazoa; phylum Chordata; class Aves; order Pelecaniformes; family Ardeidae; genus Egretta; species Egretta garzetta. Next base: position 1,115,551 of record NW_009259318.1, on the reverse strand, counting down.
ATGCATAGAGCATGCCTGGCACTGTTTACCAGTTGCACTTTTGAATTTGCACATCTGGACAAAACCTGTTAAAATTAACAAGGCTTTGCTGTATCCCAATTGTATACAGATTTACTCTGGTGAATGTAACAAGCAACAAAACATGGCTGTACCTACACCTCCCTGTCTGCAGACCTCACAGCCTGACATGCAACTGCACGCAGATCACCGTGCCAGTGACAAAAGCATACTCACACATATTTCTCTCCTGCAGTTACTCATTGGAGTCCAACCCCACTTTTTGGTGTGTTTCTCTGACACATACCCTGAGACCCTCAGCCCAAGCACGTGTCATATGCATCTGTGCTGGTTTTGGCTGGGGTAGGGTAAATTTTGTTCCTAGTAGCTAGTATGGGTCTATGTTTTGGGTTTGTGATGAAAACAGCGTTGATAACGCAGGGATGTTTTCGTTACTGCTGAGCAGCTCTTGCACAGAGTCAAGGCCTTTTCTGCTTCTCCCCCAACCCCACCAGCAAGTAGGCTGGGGGTGCACAAGAAGCTGGGAGGAGGGGACCCAGCTGGGACAGCTGACCTCAACTGACCAAAGGGATATTCCACACCATATGACATCATGCTCAGTATATAAGCTAGGGGAAGAAAAAGGAAGGGGGGGACGTTTGGAGTGATGGTGTTCGTCTTCCCAAGTCACCATTACATGTGATGGAGCCCTGCTTTCCTGGAGATGGCTGCACACCTGCCTGCCCATGGGAAGTAAGGAATGATTTCCTTGCTTTGCGTTGCTTGCATGCACGGCTTTTGCTTTACCTATTAAACTGTCTTTATCTCAACCCACGTGTTTTCTCACTTTTACTCTTTCAATTCTCTCCCCCATCCCATTGTGGGGAGTGAGTGAGTGGCTGTGTGGTGCTTAGTTGCTGGCTGGGGTTAAACCACAAAAGCATCCTGACACAGAGACACACGCCCTTGTAATCTGGGCAGAATCTGCCAGCAAAGAGATTAGTCAGTGATTATCAGCTGGCTCAGAGTCAGTCCAGCAGGGATTTCATATGGTTACATGCCCTCAGATAATCCACACGCATTCCAGCTCACTACACTACACTTCCTTTGCTTCCCCCAAACCCTCAGCCTGAAATGAATCGGAAAACCCAGGAAGCAGGAGCAGACTTACTTACCCCAGCAGTGCACAGCTGGCTTCGTGACTCCCTTTCTTCAGGGGTGTCCTCAGTATAAGCAGTGGCTGCTGCTCCTCTGACTCCAGGTGCTTGCAGGAGGCAGCAAAACGAGAAGCTCTGAGAGCATTAAACAGATGCTGTGCTCAGCTTTCTTCTCCGCAAGCAAGGTGAGTACATCGCCTGCCACGTCTCACACCGATGTGGTGGATCCTCACGCCTTTTAAGTGCTCTTAAGTGCAGTTCAGGGTCTGCCAGTGGTATCCACCATAAAACCACTGTGAGCTGCAGGCACCGTGGTGTTGTCTTGTAACTTTGCCGGAGCGGAGGTTACATCACATACTCCTCCCCCTCCCTGTCTTGCCTCTCCCCACATGATTTATGAGATTAAGGGACTGGAAAGCGGAGGAAAATGAACACGGAAGAGGACTGGGATTCCACAGGAGTGAACCACTGACCTTTAGTGTCACGCTTGGTAGCCTGGCCAAGCGGGAACCAGGCCAGCATTTCTTCTGCAGGGTTCTTCAGGACATGTCATGACAGCTTTTCAAACAGTAAAAGATGAGGAATCATGCCTGGACAAGACACTGGAAAACAGTGTGTTTGGAACACTACTTCAGCCCATTACAAGGGACTGTTAACAAGCCTACTGATGCGCAATATAAGTCCAGACCACAAAATGAGAGAGTGGAGAACAGCAGGAGCACTCTCTCACTCAGGGAAGACAGAACAAACTCAGCTGGAGTCACCCCCTCATATCCAGCCTCTCTCCCTGGGGGAATCACACTTACTGTTTTTAAAGATACTTGAAAAAATTTTGAGGAGTTTGACAGTGATACCAAGTTTCCCCCTCCATGATCTCCAGCAACCATATCAAGTAAGAATGCAGAGAGCCTTAGTTGAGAGTGGCTCAAGTCAGTAATTGCACTGCATGTGATTCAGTCCCATGCAGAGGTACCAACGCAGAACCAGCACCCTGGCCCCATCCCACCAAGAAACAACACAAAGCCAAGTGATGGGGTTCTGCTTGGTCACCTGGGGTGTACCTGCACCTAGGGTGTAGATGTGCCCTCTTATTTTCCCAGTGGGCAGTTTATTAAAGAAGAGGGTAGCATCATACCCTGTACCACTGTGTTGTGTCTTTCACCAGATACATCACAAGCACTTCTGAACGGCAAAACACCAAAGATTAGCTTTTGAAAGCAGGATAATTAAAAATAATGTGTGGTGGTAGTTTTTCGTTGAAACACATCACTTCTTGATGCTGCTGGGCAACTACTGTGTTTCCATGACTTGTGGAAACTATGAAAGAAATTAAACAGATACTTTTGGAAAAAGTGATTTAGGGTGAAGGCTTTGCATTTTGGGGGTGGTGGGGTCAGAAGGGCAACCCAGTTTAGGAGAAGGTTTGACTGACCTTTGGTATCATATTGTTGTTCTTTTTTTGTTGATCCAGGTTGTTGTTGATTCAGATTCAGGGAGACAATGATAGTGAACTTTACACACCATTTTTTGCAGAGCTTCTTATAAAGGCCCTTCCTCGAAGTTTTTAATTGCTATTAACCAACAGGTTTAATTTTTAAAGTTTTGGTGCCCAAGTCCTTAAAAAAGTTTGGTGATTTATCTGTGTGAATCAATGGAGGTAATAAATCAGACCAGCCCTTTATATCTATCTATTATGTGTAGATGGCACTGTATTTTACTACTCCTATCTGGTAACTTTAAATAATCTTTGTTGAACTATTGATGTATAAGACTCAGAATTAGAGGCACAAACTTTGCCATCAAACTTTTTTACCCTGGCGAAAAAAAATCAGCTGAAGTTAATTTTCACAAACACATTTCGTTTGGGGCAAATTATTTTATTGTTCATGTAAACTGAAATTTAAAAAAAACACACCATGAAGAGTATTTTTTTTTTCAAAACCTGCCCTATTCCTGAAGTATTCCCAGTGGTTCTGTTCACTAGCACAGCTGGCAGATGGAGAAATGACATCAGTAACATGGTACTTTTACACTCCAAGGATGGGTGTCCTTTGATGTATGTCAGGACAACTGTGAGAGCACCTCCCAGAGGACAACACACAAAAGCCGTTGGGGCTTTCAGTTTCAGCAAAACCTCAATAGAAACAGACATTGCTCCTTCACTAAAATAGTATTAGGGGAGCTCTGAATGCCAAGGGGACTTGGGTTTTTAACTCAGTGACTTGTCAAGGAAAAAGGGTGTTGCAGGAACATGGATTGCAGCCATAGTAATAAACAACTCAATTATGTACAATATGTGACATCTCAGACAAGTCAATCGGAGATTTAAAAGATTGCATATTCTAAATATTTTAAAACCTGGCTACCTCCTGTACATAACATGGGTGTCTGCCACAAAATAATTATCAATAACAAATACTAACAGTAAAACAATTCTGAGAGCTTTTAGACAATGGCAGTTTTGTTATTTGGTCCTGTGATTGCTGTTCCTTCGAAACAAAACTGTACTATAAGCACAAATTAACAAAACAGACCTGTTTCAGTACTTGAGAAAGACAAGGAACAGTTGGCCAATCTTATTTAGATATCCAGGCTACACCATGGTGATGCTGTCAACACCACAGGAGAGGCTTATCAGATCTGTGCTTTGCTTTACCTACCTACACTTCATATGAAGGAGGTGTACTGTGGTACACATCCAAAGTCCAAAACCTAATGGGTCCTAACCTCATCTCTTGTAGCAATGCCCTTTGTAGCTCCGAGCAAATTAACTCCCTTGCAAAATAAGATCAAAATTATTTAACTACCTAAAAACTTACTTTTAATATAGATAAAATTGCTTGAAAAATAGGAACTGCTTCTTGCTATAAATCAAGCTGTTACATCAAATTTAAGACCTATTCTTTACTTTTCCAATCTTTAAACCATTATTATGTTATTATTTCAGTTAGCCATGGAATCCAAGCCAAGATCTACACAGCAGGCAAGTCTCAGATCTGATACCCCATTTATGTTCACTTCCACAGTGTTACAAAGGTATAAGCCACGCTCACACAACACCAATAAGCAACAACAAATCTGCCTGAAAAAAAATTACTGAGAGAAATTTATCTATCAAGCATACTGACTTTCTTTATCAGCTCTCAAACTGCAGGGATGCATGGGATGATAGTGAAAACAATGGAAGACGAGTTCCCTTCTGCAGTGGAACACACCTTCATGTGAAATCACCAGCCTGCTGAAGTCAACAAAGCACCAAATAATACCATCAGGAATTTCAAACTGGGTCAAAGAAAATCTAACCAGTTAAGGCACCACAACCTTAACCACCAGCACACATTTAAAGATCTGAGGTGGCCAGATATACCTTGTAAAACTTGCACATGGCCCTTGGAAAACTTGAATGGCATCAAATTCATGTCATATGCAATTTAACTGAACCAAACTTCTCTAAGTGTTTTATGCATGCAGATATTCATATGCAGTGTTTTATGTGCAGATATTTAAAATTACTTGTAGCTTACATACGAAACTTATGCCACCTGACTAAGGATGAAGTCCAAAGGAAGATGTACACCACTAGTTTGCAGCGTACATCTCAGGTGGCACTTTCCTGACCAACTTCATCTGGCATGGAGGGTCCTGGAGCCAGAGAAAGGCTTCAATAACATGTAAAGGTGAGAACTGCAGATGCCACAGCACAGAAAGGAAGACAAAAAACCCCAGATCTCTCATTCAGCTCATATCTACTTCTGCGCTCTTGCTAAACAAGGTCTACAGCCTGAGATTACATACCTCCTAGCGTGAGTGTACATAGGTCATGAGAAGTTCAAGGACAGGATCAGATTGTCAGCACTACCAGCAGATGAAGCACTACTTTGCTCCTCGGCAAGACTGTCCTCCAAAGAAAGATCTGAACTTCTGAAATGGCACCTGAGCATATTTGTCGAGGGAGGTTCATGTAATCTCACCTACTTCATGCTCTTTAACAATCACATCAGCTTTCAATTGCTAACAACAGAAATAAATAACAGCTGTTTTTATGAGTACTCTCTCAACAATGGGTAACATAATAATAGATGTTTATACAGCAATATAATTTCCTACAGAATAATAATTGAATGACTCTGTTTTGCTAATATGAAATTACCAGCTCATATATGTTTCTGGAGAAATACAGTGATTTCAGGTGACAATCAACCATCATTAAAACACTCTGAAAACCTAACCAAACTTTTCATTATATTTGGGTCTAGTCTACAAAGCTCGTCTGCATGAAAAAATCCAAACTCATATCTATTTAGAGCAAACAGAAACCCATAAGATGCATAGTGAAGCAATTGAACGAAGAAGCTCCTTCTGGCACAGGGATGCTGTTTCTTGATTGCCTCACTTATTCACCATGCAACCAATTGCACAGACCTTGGAAGGTTTAGCACAGATTACAGGAAGAAAGGTTTTGGCAGAGGTGCTGAGCAGCCTATCTCTATGCATAGGACTAGAAGATTACAGCAGCTCTTGTGTAAATTATAGTTTTAAACCCCAGAATTTTAATTTTACTAGCATAGATTTTTCAGTTGAATTATTCTACATACAATATATGAAGCATACTCTGTGGTCTCAGAAAAGTCATTCAGCCTCACTATGCCTCAGTTTCCAAATCTGTAAAACAGAAGGAAAACTTGCCTGTCTCACAGGAGTGTGGTGAAGGTGACCTGCAGTCGGTGTACAGCCATATCAGCCATATTCTGCCGATTTGGGTGCAAGACCAGGGTTCTGCTTCTGCCTCTGAGGCTATTATCTTTGCGATCTTGGGCAAGTGATTTCAGATGGGAATCATCTTACAAGACATCTAAATTTAGGTGTCTACATATAGGTGTCTACTATGGATTTAGCTTCTATTATACTTACAGAAGCTCTAAGGACTGATTCAGCTGCCCACACATAGGAACCTATTGACATTCAGGGTGCCCTAAGGAATCTCACGTGACCTACTGCTGCTCCAGTAGGCAAAGGATTCCTGCAGCTTCTGTGCCATATTTGTGAGCTCCACATGGACATCAGAGCTACCTTAAGGCATCTCCAGTAGTGCTAGATACCTATGTATTGGCATCTGAATTGACTCCTCTTTGCTTCTATACTCACCTTTTGTCAGTCTTGCCTACTTGACCATTTTTTTGAGGTAAGAATCTCCTCTCCAAAAGTGCATTCCCAAACAACTTCTAGGCATAGAGAACTCAGAAACCTTTGATTTTCATCTCAAACTCTACTGACCATTCATTATGTATTGACTCAGAATTGTGCCAAAGTTGGACTGTGACTGGTAAGAAGTCACTTAATGCTGATCCCAAACATCATTCAAAAACCTCCCAGAAATCAGCTGAAAAATATGTTTTGACCAATTGGGTAATAATGGCCTCTTATAAACAAAAATGCAAACTTTAGGGATGGTGATAACAACAAGGTTTTTATGCTAAGATCTTGGCCAGAAGTGGAAAGCCAAAAAAAGGAAAAGGCGGAACTGATAAACTTTCATTAAGACATGAGGTTGGGGATTATCTCACCCAGCTTTATATGCCCAGATCTGAACCCAGGACCCAGGAATAGTTGCACAGAGAAATAGGATCCTCTAGTAACCTACATATCTGCCATAACTTAGATGTCAGTCTTAGAAAGGAGTTGCCCTCTGGACTTGCCCCTCTCTCTCCATGTGCTATAGAAAGAGTCACTGATGATGAATCTGAATCAGGGCAATAAAACCAGAGGGAGGAATCCCAACCCAAGGGATGTCAGGAATAATCTTCTAGTTCTAGAGCTCTACAAAGCATGAACTAGCTTGTTCAAAGCCTCTGATATAAGCTATTTCTAAAGCTGTTTCTAAAACCAGACCACATAACGTTTACAATATGCATGAGCTATGGGCAGAACATACATTTAATTGCTACTGCAACTAGTGCAGTATCCACATAATAAGACTACAGTGCTGCGGCTGTCTGATCTGAAATGATGACCCTGTCTCTTGTTTTCCCATCCAAAATCAAGGGAATACAAAACCTTTATAAACTTCTCTCTTTGTAAGACTTGAATGTTTCATTTCTTTTGAGAATTTTCCTCTTCCATTTCACTCCCACACGAAACCACCAACAGCACTGAACTGAGAAATTAATTCTCACCAGCTGTTCCTATTGAAGGGAAAGGACATAACAGTACTTGCCACTGAGCATCCACTGCCATTGGAGAAGGGTTGGTTTTTTCTGCCTGTACCCTACCTTCTGATATTCCTCCACTACGCACACGAAGTTGATCAAACATGCCAGTCAGACTAGATGCTACTTCAGAGGCTGAAGAGAGATATAAATGGTGCATAGATTTTGTGCAGGCCACCTACAAATAACTGGGGTTCCCACTACAGGAAAGGGGATGCCTTTGTAATTAAAATGCTGACATTAGAAGCAAATCATGTGTATTCTCGATTTGAAATCAGATGCTCTGAATTACCACACTAACGTTTGTCAGCCTCATGGGGTTTCTGAAAGTCTAAGACATATAAGGCATTGTCTCAGGCTAAGGCATTGAACAATGCCCTTAACAACAGGCTTTAACTTTTGGTCAGCCCCAAAGTGGTCAGGCAGTTGGACTAGGTGATCATTGTAGGCCCCTTCCAACTGAACTATTCTATTCTATTCTATTCTATTCTATTCTATTCTATTCTATTCTATTCTATTCTATTCTATTCTACTGTATTCTATTCTATTCTACTCTACTCTACTCTACCCTACCCTACTCTATTCTCTCTCTCCCTCTTCTTGTTCACCTGGCAGATGATACCCATATCATCTTTGCTCTGCAAAGATGTCTACATCAAATTAGTCTTACCTAAACCTCTCTGTGATGTCACCATGCTTTCATCCCCTTCTGTTTCAGCCCTGCACCTGGAGAAACCTCCCTACAGAAATTGCTATGGCTACTGTTTCACTCCTTTTCATCTTCAGATCTTTCACTCTAATTATACCTGCAAATTGCTGGCATGTGGTGGTCAACAGGCAGCTGCCAAACCAGGATGATTCCCTAACTGTTATCACTTTACTTCCTATTCCCATTTTGCCTACTCCTACCTTTATCCTGCCCGTGTCTGCAAAGCACTTGATCGTGTCTGACTTGCAGATTGCAAGCTCTGCAGGGTCCAATTCCCCATACAGTGACTACCAAAGTACTTACAGTAGCAATAAAAATAGAGGATGCAAAGTCCGCTCTCCTCTTTTAATGATCTGGTACATCTGCTCCCACTGATCTGGAAGCCAAATAGAGCAAATATTTAGAGGAGCCAGAAAATGAACAATTCAACTTTCCAACTTCTAATGGTGGATGTGTAGCCAATAGGTAATACATAATGTTCTGATCTCTGTCCTTCTGATGCAATTACTGTTTGGAAAAGAGCAGACACCTTCCTGAAATTGTCTTATATTTACAATAGCAAAAAAGATTCAGTTTTGTTATGGCCTGTCCTTAATCTCTATCTATGCATGGCCTATGTGAAATAGAAGATTTTGCCTTGAGTTAATATAACTCACAACAAAAGGCATACTGACATGAAATCTTTACAGGGGCAACATACCTTCCTTCAGACTGAAAGAGTGGCAGCTTCCTTACTGGGGAGGACTTTGGCTGAGTTTTATATACTGCTCTCACTGCAAAGAAAACAGTGTGGATGATCACTGGGGAAAAAAATTGCTATTTCACCTCCATTTACTGCAGAAAACAGATGCAATTGTGACTCTAGTTCTGGCAGACACATTAGGCTAGTGGTGAATCAGTCAGTAACTAGCAAGGCCATATGCAGTCAAACAGCTGCAGAGCTGCATCGTAAAAGTGAGTGACGCGAATCCTTTGTAACTCCCTGAGGTGTTATGAAGCTTAATTACTGTTTACATGTGCTTTGAGATCTTCAGATAAAAGACAATGTGTCCATGGGAAGCATCATTAATATTGCTGTTGCTGCTGGCTAGTAACAGTCCTCATAAAGGTGACAACATATTAGCCAGAGTAACATGCAGAAATTCTCTCTCCCCCTGCTGCAGTATGCAGCAATGGGAAACCCACTGCTTTCCATTCCCCTGCAATATCATTATGTACTAGGGAAAGTTAACCTAGCCTATAGCCATAAGTCTTGTCATATTTACAGGCTATAGGCCAAATACTGAGGGATGATGTGGACTAGCAATCCTGCTTTGGTAGCTCAGTATACTTCAAGCTGCACTATACTTCAGCCTTCATTCCTATCTTAACTACTGTAAGGAGTTCAGAACTGATCCATTTGGGATTGTACATGCTCCTGGGCTTGCAGTTTTGTCCTTGTTGCTCTGCAGTGCTTTGGGACACAATTTTCTATATACCAGTGTAGGAAAAACACTCTTAATGATAGCATGTACTCCTAATTGAAAGTCAACACACTACTCTCCTGAGAGGAAAATGCTGATCTCTGCCACAGGAGATACAATACAATGCAAAGCAGACACTGACATTGGAAAGAAAGACTACTTTTGAGTATGCAGATCACATACCTCTGTTTCATTGTTAAAAAAATGGATGGTGTACAACTTGTTCCCTTCATGTCTAACATATCAAGGAAGCCTTTCAAATGGCTTTCTGTCATGAGGAGATTTGGACGATTAAAACATAATAGAATGACTGTGTAGCTAGCAATGCTCAAACTAATGATACAAAGAAAGCAGAGAGAAGAAAAAGGACCTGTTTTTTCAAAAAATGTTTGCATGGTTCACAGGCTTCCTTAAGACTAAAGAGATTGCGCACTCAAATTAGAATAACATGCTGAGATCTGGGTTGACAGTTCCATCTCTACACTGAGCAGGTAAGGCAGAAGCAGAGATTTAAAGGTTTCCTGCGGCTGCCTGCAAAAGCATATCCAAAGGTAAACATTTAGGCCTCTGATAAGTGAAAACACACTGCCAGCGTAAGTTTGTGCCATGCCATAATCGCCCTCCACATAGTTCATTGGTAGGTCTCTCCCACCCCACTTGCAAATAGATTCACTTTGGGATTTCACAGCCTCATCTGCCCAGCGCTGTTCCCCAGGAGTGATGGCTTAGCCAAACAACAGCTGCCACAGTAAAAAGTGATGAATGAAGGGCCTAGCGTGACATCTGAGTGCTTGCAGTCATATTCTGGGAAGCTGGTGATACAGCAAGAGAATTCACTCAGCAGTGAGTGGAGGGGGGGCAAGAAGGTTTCCACCCCCATGAGAGGCACTGATCAGTCATAAAGGGGATAGACCAGCTGTGGTCCCAGTTTAACAGAATAACCCACCCCTAGGCAGTATTGGGGAATCTTTTCTGTTGGGTCCCTTATACATCAGTTAAATGGATTATCAGAGATATCATGTAGATCTCAGGCAAATATTCATTCACTGTGAGCTACCTGGAAGTCAGCCATGGATGCCAGGGCTCAGTTGTGGACTGCGGACCAATGCCAGTTATTTTATTAGCTGAAGGGTTTTTTTTTGCCGTGTAGCCATGAGCCTTTACTAATGTCTCAGACATCTCAGTTTCTTCTTCTGTACTTGGGAACATTAAGCAGCTGCATCTGCTGCAAAACCAATCTGTTTTAAAAGTTGTCGTGAGTTGGCTTCACAACAATGGCAGGATGCCCTGCAACTGGGCTACTGGTGTAAATGAAGGACATTTTTTATCATAACCGGGTATTACCTAATAGTATGGTAGGACTTTTTCCTTTTCCCACAGAATTTTCTGAACTGGAGGTGATTTCCAGTAGGTCACTGGATTTCTGTCCATCTCACTGGACAGCAACTGAAGTCACTGAACTTGTCTTCGAACATAGTTACAAACAGTTATGTGAATATGAGTAACACAAAGAGCAATTGTTCCCAAGGTCATGGCTGCAGATCACTAAAAGTTCACTGTGAATCATGAGTGGTAATGTTTGAGAAATGTTGGTGCTATTTGTACCAAAATGGCACAACTCACACATCACCTGGACCAGGTAGGGGAATGTAACAAGGGAAGCCAAAAGAAAGCAATAAATGAGTGCATGAAAGGATGAGTAGGTTCTTTTTTGCTCTACCTGGAAAACTTCAACAACAGACACTTCCTCCCCTGTGTGATAAGCAGAGGTAAGAGGATCTAAAGAAATTTAAGCACAAGAGGATGTATCTTACAGTAAAGTATTCACTTCCAAATAGGGTGTTCTGACTTGAATGCTTACTTCAACAGAATTTTACCCTCTTATTCCATGGCCTGTGGTCACACAGAGATTTTGATGTAGATTCTGCTTATACATCCCCTCAGGTACCTGTCTTCCAGAATGATCTTTTCTAGTGTGCTTAACCTTTCCTCCCCAATTCTTTATTCCCCAAATACATAGCGTTTCAGTTGTTCTCTTCTGAATTCTCTCATATTTGCCAATTCCTTCACTAAAGTACAGTGACCAGTGGTGAATCCCATTGTCCAATATGGAACACCTAAGTGGAAAAAAGAGTGGAATGATTTCTCTCACTTCAATCACTTCTGACACTCCTTACTTTTTTTACATATAGTACTCCTATCAGCCATGTTTAATAAACTATTAACTCCCTTAAAAATGCAGTAAGATGCTGAGATTGAGGCGTGCACTAGCATTCGGAGAGCCTAGATCCTGGTAATACTATGTCAGTCCAGTCCACTACAGCCGACAGCTCTCAGTTATTCCTGCATGAGTCAGGCTGTGTTTACCTTTACTCTTTCACTGGTATCACTCCTATAAAATGGGTAACTTCCTTACAGGCAGCCTGTGAGCCTTACTAGTTCACTAACATTTATGCAGTATTTTGAGATTCTTCCATTTAGAGTCACTGTATAACAACCACTGGCCTTGTTACCATCAGTGTTTAATATATGCAGGTATTCCTATCTCTGCTCTACCAAGCAGACATAATTTCCTCCCAAACCCCCAGCCTTCTTTGGTTTTCATTATCACTTTCCACTTAATACTATCCAAAGCACAGGAATCATTACCTTCACATCCTCCAAATCATCTCTTTTTCTGTTCTTCACCTGCAGTTCTCAGCTCCTTTTGAACACAATCTTGAGAAGAAAGAAGGTAGTGGAAAAGTATGGAAGTCCAGCCTTGGGAGGTGTAAGTTCACATCATGTTTATCTCAGAAATGAAGCTATGTTTTAAAGTGTTAGTCTTAATCTTAATGAAAATTTGTAATTCTCAAAAAAACCCCAAACAACCCTCTGGGTGTTGATTAGTCACTGTCTTGTACTTTGTGCAAAACAAATAAATTTGTACTGGGCAAACAAAGTGTTAAATACTACCAAATCAGCCTGGGAGGATGGTGTGCTCCTCTACAAGGACTGAAAGGAGGATGCTGCTGGACAGATAACACCTGCAAATTTTTCGGGGATGTGATACCAACCAGGCAATGGCCAGGCTTTGAGATGTACTGGCAGGGCTCTGTGCAAACACAGATCTGGCAGAAAAAGTGGTGGTAAGGCTTAAGCCTTGGTATATATGGTGTGGCATGGTTGTAGCCTGCCAGACTCACAGGGCACCCCTCCCCAATTCACCCCTAATTGTACCTCTTCTGGCTACTGCAAATAGCCCTTGAAATTGCACAGAAGCAGGGCTATACACCATGTACTTTTCTCTTTTTTAGCCTATTTTACTTTCTCATTGGGGTTTTCAGATTAACCTAGAATTGTCACTGACATCTCTGACCTCTGCAGAATTTCCATTTCCCTCAAGTGAGCAAACTAGCAGGCCAAATCTATAAACAGAAAGCATTATGCAATTTATTAAGACTGCAATAGGTATCATCAGAACTGTTACAGGGATAGATCCTAATGTATATATTTTTATTTCTACCACTAGAGGCCTGTACTGCTGCGCATTTGGCAAAATCCACACTACTTGTAAGCGGCACAACAGTACCGTGAGTACAGATCTGTGTAATGTTTTTAAAGAAGTTTTTACGTATTTAATTTCAACTTCCTAAGACAATTCTCTGCCGATGACAGAAAAAGTTAAAATAAACAACTCTTTGGTGACTTAATACGGTCATAAGAGAGGACCCTTAATAATCAGACCAGATACTCCTTATGCACATGAGAAACTTTCCTCAGCTCTCTTTAAAATGATGGACTGATCCCTTGTGTAATATTGCTCAGATTGGGATCTACTGAACAGACACCCAGCCAGCTAGTTTCAAGTTAGGAATAAATAGAAATTTAGGAATAAATCCTCACATCTAGTATGCTTTTTGCATTTTAGTTGAAGATAAAGCACATCTGACTTCTTCCCTGTTGTTGGTAGTTTGAAAAAAGTACCTCTCCTATGCATGAAGGCTATACTTAATGTGTTATAGAAATATATTTTCTTCTAAAGGAGTCATGAGATGGGTATTTCCAAACCAACAGTGCTGTCTACAATGCTTGTGGGTTTTTTTATTTTGGTTTTTTTTTGTTGTTGTTGTTGATGATGATGATGATTTGGCCATTTGATCACTCTGCTTTGCTCTGGTAGGGAAAAATTTTCCTTGGGTATGAAACACTCTTTTCTGTGGATTTCAGGGGAACCACTGAGATCTCAGTCTGTACCTGAATCTCCGTGGGTGAAAACAAACTGAGCACTCAGACTGGTGGTTTTCTACTCCTGACATCCTCCAGGCTGCCACCCCAGGACTAACAGTTACTGCCTTACGAGCTGGCCATAGGTACACAGGTAAAGCCACTGGCATTTCACAGTACTCATTTCAGAGCTCCTGCTTCATACTGAAGAGCACATTTCTTTGTAAGTCACCATGCATGTTTCACTAGAAGTGTTTGCAGAGGAAGGTGAGAGGTGGCAGCAGAAATTGCCTCCTGAGATAAGATTCATCTCACCTAAGTTTACCCACCTAGAAGTAAGATGTCTTCAGCAAACCCACAGCCAGTGGAGACATACTCATGTTATTAAAAGGTGAGTCACCATGCCTATCTATCAGATCTACCACAGGGAGGCATGAATCACCCACTAGCAGTGCCTGGCTTTTTTACTAACAAAAGGAAGAGCCTAGACAATTAACTCAGTCTCTATGCCTAAGCGCTAAGATAGTTCAAGTCAGGTAAAGTGTCCCTTTCACTGCCTCCAGTCTTGTGTATCAACAGCAGTACTGAAAATCCACAGGTCTGAAGCTCTCTGCTTTGGGCTCTGCCCAGTAATTTCTCTCTGCGGAACATAATGCAAAGCAAGCAAAGTTTCATGTAAAGAAATGGAGAAGCTCTGATTTGCTGGCACTTCCTCCCTCACTTATGTGGGTGTAAATGACTACATAAAACATGGGAGAATCAAACTTACCCACAGCCCCTAGGCCTGTCCTCTAGCAGCTGACTGAATGCACAGGGAAAAGGCATGACTTTGAGATCCCCATGGCAGGTGCTGTGCTTCCCTGCTCTGCTCTTCCCACATGCGTGGCACTGCCACCATCCCTCTCTGAACAGTGAATCAAGGGTCACCGCAGAGTCTGAGAGCAGAAAAGCGGTGATAAAGGAAAAGGAGGGGGAGTTTGGGAGGTGGAAGCGCCTCCCTTGCCACCCAAGCCAAAGCCTGAAGGTGACTCATCCTCCTCTGCACTAGTTCTTGCACAGCTCCTGTAACGGGGAGCTTCGTGCGTCGCTCTTCCCTTCCTTCCCCTTTCCTTCCCTTAGAGGTGATCCAAAAGGTCCTCCTTCTCCCTGTGAATGACTTCCCTCACATTCCTTCCCCAGAAAATGATCTTTTCTGCTTGGTCACAGGGTGTATCCAAGTCCCGTTATTATGCATTGCTCCAGGCAGCGTACGAGCCTTCAGGCATTTACTGCAAAACAGCATAGCAAATCTGACACGCTTAGTGGAATATGCATTCAAAGTCAGGTTCTCAGCAGTTATAAACTGATGTGACTCCAGAGAAAAGATGTCCCTCAGTGCTCACTTGGTCACTTGAGACAATAAATGCAAAATGCCCCTGTAAACACTTTGAAAGCAGACTGGTTTTCAGTGGGTGCAGCTTTGCTGATTTTAAAACTGTGCTGCTTCTAATTCACACCAGCATGGAAATGTTCGATAACAGCCTTATTGTGCGCTTCAGTGCACAGCAAAACGCATCTTCCTACACACAGAAAGGAGGTGTCTTCTAAAATTAAACGTCATTCTACTTAGCATTGTAACATGCTGAATTTTCATATTGAAATATGGCATATTGGCATATTGAAGAGCTGATAAAACAAATCCTCAGGACTGAAGCTTCAAACAGGACAATGCAGCAAAGCAGAATAATGCTGCCTTTCCCCAGCTGCAGCTTTGGTGCAGTAACTCCAGGGAACAGAGACCATCTAAGTCTTGGTGTCCCTGGCACTGTCATGTATTTACTTGTTCTGACAATGCAGAAGAGTCAGAGGACTCAGTGACCGTGGGAAGCTAATCAGCTTCTAACTCCACAAAATTCTCACCATAGGAAGCCAGCATTCCCTTTTTGGGGTTGCTGAAGAATACATGCACCGCTGGAGTCATCAGGGAAGGCTTGCTTTCTCCCTTTCTCAAGGCTACATCAGTAAGCTGATGCAAACATTGCAAAAATATGCGGGAACTTCAGAACCATCCATTCTCTTGTCCTAAAACAAATCCTTCAGCATGGCAAAGGCTGCGCTTTAGGCAAACAGCTTGGCTTTGCACACAGGGGACTAGCTCCCTCAGCTGCTGTTATCAGGTGTAGGTGCTCTGACATCAGGGGACACCAGCTGAGGCTCAGGTCAGACCTTTCACCTGGGCCCATATGTTTCACAGGACACCGGTGCCATACTGGTGCATTTTAAACAGTCACTCAACTCCTGTAATTACTAAAAAGCAAAACTTCTGGCGATGGAGGCAGAACACCTTGGCATGACTCAGCTGCAAATTCTTCCCCTCCCTGAAAAAACATGGGGAGCCATCAGATGAAAGGGATGTGGTAACAGTCCAGTGACCAGGGCTGGGGGTGAAACCTGCCATCCCAAATTTTATTTTCATCACCAACTCTTCAACCAGCTTGATTTAGCACTTCTGTAAAGCTCTTGCCTTCCCACAGAATATTCACACCAATACCCTTTAGAACAAGCAAGCTCAAACCACCACTGAAAGATGTACCAGTGTCACCTTCTCTCCTTCTGTCCACCCTCTTTAGGAGGGAAGGTGTTCATATTGTCTCGCTGGAGACTAGTAGCTTAAGCATTTGTACTCTGGAGACATCCCCTCATTCCCCAGTCTCCATATAACAAACCAAGTCTTTAACGTCAATTTTACAAATAGCTTCTAAGTTAGGATCTTAACAATGAAAATACCTGCAATAGGCCAAAGGGAGTTGCCTTTTGGGAATTTGAGTCCTTATTTGTTGCAATGGATTTTTGCCACCTCTGTAAAGTGTTTAAATTAGCAGTTGGATCAAGCTGGGATCCTTGGGTAGTCATCACATCCACCTCTGGTGGGAAACCAGCTCAGATGAGGACTGAGCTGCCCTTTGTAGGTGCTTTCCTTTCCTCAGAGGCAACAGAGGGACAAGGAGTCATTAACCTATTTAGAGTTCACAGTTATGCAGAATGAATCTAAACAGTAAGCATCAAAGAGAGAGTTTATTTCTAGAAGGGCTGATGTAGCTAGCTATATCTCAGCAGGTTTTCCTTTGCAGCCTGGACCTACACTAACTAACAGGTTTGGATCAAAGCTAACTCATGTCTCACTAGTGCACAGGTAGCACTAGATTTATCTGTACCTGATTGTACAGACAATCCCATGGGCTCCTGAACTGATATAGTGAGATATGTTTTGACTAAAATACCCTTTCTGAGAAAAAAAAACCCAAACCGCTGAAATACCAAAATATAAAAAGGAAAAGATTGGCTTTGATTACTTTTCTGTGAAAAATCCTCAGAAATGTTTAAAATTGTTAAAAAACCAGTTGTCTAAGTGAAAATATTGTTTCCTTAATTTTAGAATGAAAGAGCTTTAAACTTTATTTCAAATTAATTTCATTTCAAAGTATTCACCACATTAGAGAAGATCCAGACACAAATAAAGTACTTCAGACTTTGCAAAAATAAATTATTCCAGCAGAGCTGTGGAGGTATTTCAGACTCACAAAACCCTAGCCAAAATATTCTCCTTAATCTGTGTTGATTGCTCAGAAGTTGCAGCAGGGGCTATGCTGACTAGATATAAGGAAAAGACAACCACAGTGAGAGCAATGCAGTGCTGGAATAGGTCTTCCAGACTTACAGTGGAACCAGCATCCTTTGGAGATTCTCAGACCTTGACTGGAGTGAAGAGCCACCTTGTCAACAAGCAGGATGGAAAGTTTGCAGAAGAACAAGGGGTATGGAGAAGCTACCTGTGTTCTGGAACATAAGCATACTCAGTGCTGAAATGTTGCAAGCCAGGAAATCACCAAATGCTTATAACCCTAGGTTAGCAAATTATTGGGGAAATAAAATAGACAGCATAGCTACTGCATTAAAAACACAAGCAACCTCTGCCTTCTATATGGAAAGAACTGGCCACATCAAATCATAGTTATGCAAAGCATCAAGTCTTTCAGGAGCATCATGTACCTTTACCAAGTGCTGAAATAATACCTGTCAAATGCATGTTTTGCAATGACACTCATCATTTTAGTGCAAGGTATGATCATTCACCTGCCTGACAAGAGAAATATGGTGGGACTGGTGGGAAAAACACACGCACATGCAAATACACTCACTCTTATTATGTACATACACAGAGAGTGTTATTTAATATCAGGAGTCCACACAGTAAAACATATGTACACTTGAAGTAATTACAAGTTTCACTTTCCCCCCTCTCATTTCAGTTTCTTAGCTTATAGATATAACTAAGGATCAATTCTTAAGTTGATGGAGGTTCTGCTTCTACCGGTTTTCTGTTCAGCACACACACTAGGAAGAGGTATAGCTATTGAACAAAATAGGCATGTAAAACACAGAGATTCCCTGCATGCAAACACAATTTATGTCTTTTGTGGAAGTGGAAGTCTGTACAGGGCAGTCACACTACTCCCGCCATGACGGCACCCTTCCCGTTCCCATCCAGGAGCAGAGTGGGTAGCAGAGATTCAGCATCCTGCTACCAGCATCCAGCTCCCAGCCCACGCAGCAAAGTCACTGAGGAGAAAGGCTTGAGGTGGTGGAGAAGGGGGAAAAAAAAGAGGAAAAGCAAGTTCCTACAGGGCTTTCAAAACTAAATGCTGGATTTGGAAATTGTGAGCAGCCACAGGCTTGTGTATTTGGTTTGAGCCAGGTTCAAAGCAGGCAGGTGCTGGGTAAGCAGCCTCTGCAGTGCTGTTAATGCGCTTCACTCCTGAGCTGCACTTCCTTAACATCTTGGCATGTGTGGACTGCTCTGGCATCCGCTTTACTTGAAATCTGCTACCCACAGCCTCAGTGAACAGCCATGCCTTTTGGGACTCCCATTCCCTTTTCCCCTGCCACCCAGATTCAGAGAGGAGATAATGGCAGCAAAAATCACATGAGGCAGGAGGATATGCTGCATTTACTGCTATTGCTGAGACAGGAAACTGGGAAAATGAAGGATAAAGGCTTGTTTAACCCCCCAGGAACCTGAAATAGAGACCTGAATATTTAAGCTACAGCTGCTGTTGTGCTGTCATTCATCCCCCTATTTCCTGTTGTGGTCAACTATTAGATTCAGGTAAGGATGCTCTAAGTCAAGGCAGAATGAAGACCAGTAATTTCTTATTTTTCCTGGTTTAGCCTTTATGGGCATATTTGGGGAAAAATTGGCATAGAAATGACTACTTACTTCCCTTTCAGACCTTTTGCCATTCTGGGATTTCTGGAACTTGGCTTAGTTGGTCTAGAACTTTTTTCTATTATAAATAGAATTTACCTGAAGCTATTCTAGTGTGCTAGGCATGAGGATCTAGAAATGAAAGATTGGTTGTTACTGTGAAAGCTGCCATTACTTCAGTCTTTGACCCTGACTGTGTTGGGACCCAATTTCTTATGGGAAATGGTTGTAAATCACATCCAGTCTTCCTGGGTTCCTGACTATCAGCGACTGGGAAGAGACCTGCTGCACTTGCAAACTAAAATTAAGTCACCCTACAAAAAAAAAAAAAACAAAACCAACCCAAACCAAAAATAAAAAGACTGGACACCAAGACCTTCTGTCACTTCCATTCACTTGCAGAGGACATTAAAACAAAAACACCCCAAACCAAAAATAAAAAGACTGGACACCAAGACCTTCTGTCACTTCCATTCACTTGCAGAGGACATTCATGTGCTTATACTAAGAAGGAATCCCGTCTGTTGTTACCGTCTCAAATGCACAGGAAACATTTTCTTTGTGGTTCCATATGGACCCTTCTGTTGCAATTCTCTATGCATAGAAGGTGACAGGATTTCCTCTACGAAAAAAAATGAGAGCCCTCATATGTCGCCATACTGGTATATCCTGTAGGATCCCCATGAGAACCTGGAGCAGCTTATTTGTCATTTGTTAATCCAACTCAAGGGGATTTTTACTGTGAAATTAGTCCTTTGAATGTGATAGTCTGGTACATACAGTGAGGGTTGCCCTCAGATGCAGGCCAACAGGAGTGTTTGGTGCAGCTGATATTTGGTTCAAGAGCTTTGATCCAAAGACTGACAACTTTCTTAGCATTTCTTTGAATGCTGTCTAAAAAAAAAATCTGAAGAAAAAAATTGCTCTTTTTAAATCTTTTGCATGCTGCCATAGTACTCACAGCAAGTGACATCAATGTTTATAACTCCAGGGTCAACATCACTAATTGAATTCATTGAGGCTGTGCTGATTTGCACCATCAGAGAATGTGACCCCAAAACATTGCATTTTAATTCAATTCCCCTCTCTGCTTCATGTTTTATCTCCCCCAGTAGCATAATGCTAATCCCACCACTACTGCATTGTTTTATCAAGACACCTCTTCCTCCTAAGGAGCACTTTAGGACACTGATGTGGTATTTGTGCTGCAGTAGAAGTCGCAAGTCAGTTCTGCTGTAAGAAGCAGTGGTCCTCTTCTGTACGTCTTCCCCAGGACCCAACCCTGCAACACAGTCTGTATGACAGTTTGCCCCTAGAGACTAATAACCTAATGCCCTGCTGTAGACATCAAAACATAACCTTCTGCCTACCCCACTTCTACAGGGGCTTGCTGGCTGCCCATCCATTCAACTGTTCTGCATAAAGCACAGTTAATTCCAGGCATGGTGTCCTGTAAATCAGATGAACTCTGGTTCACCCTGGTACTGCTATCTGTTTTCACCTCAGAGCTGCATTCCTCCAAATGATGTCTATTGACTTGGTAATTTAACCCTGGTCTCCCTTCACATGATTATATACATCATTCCTAGAAACTTCAGATGACTTTGTAACAGAACAGGTCCTCTATGCAGGTTCAATTGTGCTTTCTAGGATGCTGTGACATTTCTCACAAATTCCACTGCACTTCAGGTATCACCTGGAGTATCATCAGATACCACTCTGCTTGGACGCAGAGTGCTGCAACACCCCATGCATTTTGCATGGTCACAGGCACAGAGAAGCAAGTTCCAACACCAATAAACCCCTTGATCTTTGCTCTTGCTGGCTGTTGTTCACAAGAAGGACAAAAATCATAAGCCACCATTATAAGCAAAACATCTATGCCATGTTCTCATGTGATTCCCATCAAAACAGCCTGGAAGAACTTTGTGGGGTTTGGGGCAAAACCTTAGAAGCACAGAAAAGAGCTAGCTCCTCGTATGTAGAAAATGAGGCATAGGACACCTTCGAATTTTCAAGAGGAGATGGAAGTTTGAGATGTCAAAGGTATGTTATATGCAAGGGATTTCCCTCCCTCAGTCCCTGTAAAGAGCTCTGCTGAGAGAGGCCAACTTGAACTGCCACCTGAATCCTGCAGAAACAAAACAGGCCAAGCTGTCACATGCGGAATCATTGGTGGTCATACTCCCAGAATGGCCATCAGCTGCCACTTTGACAGGAATCCAGCATCATTTGGTGGCATTTACCTTAGGGTACAGACATTCTCTGCATCAGGAAAAGCAATTTAAGCTTTCATAACTCTGTACGTATATTTATTGCTTTTTTCTATGTTCAAGAATTATTCACGTCACACCTTATACTCTGACTCAGCTTAATTAACATTGGAAAGGTCATCTCACAGCAACTTAGGTGGATGAAGTACAGGAACTCTTACGACACTTCCCTGCCTTGCTACAGAAAAGGAAGTCTAAGACTTGGAGGAAAGTCTAAGTACTTCTATGCTTGCGCATAACTGTGTTTTCGGTCCATGGAGATGCCATTTTATTAGCTGTGATTGTTTACAAAATCACCACCACTCATGCTGCTATCAGCGGTTAGTTTTCCTGAAGCAGGGGAAACGGAAGCAAACATATGTTGGCTTTTTGGCTGCCGCTGCTTAAAACACCAAGCACTCTTTGCTCAGGTGGTCAAAACAAAGGCGGTATGTAAGGTGAGGCTTCTGTAAATTCTATACATTATCTGTAGCTGGAAGAGTAATTGCTGTCCAAAACAGTTCCGCTCTTTTTTCTGTGGCTATGCAATGTGTTTGAAAATGAGTAGAAACCACTGAATTAGATAGGAACACCCTCTCTCAGGCAGTGTGCTCCTGGACTTATCAAATTTAGTAATGTGTATTTAATAGTAGGTCATTAAGATGATGGTGAGCTGGCTTTACCCTCATAAATCATATCTCTCATTGCATGACCTAACTGGATTGTTCCAATTGTGTTTCAATAATATTTCATAGCCTAGGAAAAGTTATGTCTATATAGAACAGGCTGCATTTTATACTGCCTATCTCCTACAAGTACAGCTTTGCCTGATATTTCTGTGTCTCATCCAATAGCTCCCAGGTTCTTCCTGAGCTGGCAAATGTGAGATAACTATAGTGAATTATTATTTGTATTCTTGCTAGCAACAAAAAACATCCTGGTTTTGCTGTCTATAGAGTGCCGACCACCGTTCCTGGAACTAAAACCCTACAGAAGTGTTCATCCTCATTATTTAAGAATTAACTCCACCTTTAAAACTTAACTTTAAATCAGGAAAAAACTCATTGTGGTTTGAGAAAAGTGGGAAGAAAACTACAGAGGATGAACTAGAGGGTTTGATCCACTGGTATTAGTATGGCAGGGGTGCCAGCCTCTTTCAAGACTAGTAGAGGGATGACAGTGAATAGGTGCCTGGGACACTGAAGAGTCAAAGCGTAATTTGAATGGTAGCTATGCCCAACAGAATTATTCAGTCTGTCAGCTCCAATGCTCCTCCATGTAGCACATGAATGTATTCACAGTGTTCCTGGGCAGTCCATCTCCATACGGAGAAAGGGACAGTTCATGTGGGAAGCAACAAACTGATGAAGCAGGAGTGAAAATGCTAATCGAGGGCCACTTGGCGAGTGCCGTGCTCAAACAGTAAAGCTAATTTGCTGGCAAAGAGGATAACTTGTGCAAGCACATTGAAAGTTGGGGGGTTCCAAGTAGATGTAAGTCAGTTTGGGGGATAATTTGACTCAGTACTGAAGGGCTGGGGCTGGCTATGAAGGCAGGATGAATTCAGATCACAGAGGAAAGACTTGACACACAAGTTGCATTGGATGTTGAAGGCTGCAAAAGGACAGTGGAGAGAACCAGCCACCTATTTTTACAAGAGCAGCCTCGAGTCACTAGCTTCCCCAACTGGCTGACACAACATGATAGCTAGTGAATGCAACAGACCTCCAGGGTCTTGACTCTTAAAGACTGAAGCTGACCCTCACTGTTTGGTCTGGTATGCCAAGGCAAGCAGGCTCACACAGCCACCTCTTTCACTTCCTCCCTTCTCCTAGAAACCAGAGTTTCCTAATGGTCTGAGCAACATATTACACAAGCTTTCTGCCCTTTATATCCTAGAGAAACTCTTTTTAATGTAGTGATTCTCATTCTTTCTGAGTGCCTGTCCTCTGCTCTAAGTATAAGCTCTATGCTCATTTCAAGAACTGCTTATGCAATGCAAGTTATTACAGCAGATTATAACATGATAGGGGAATCACTGATAACCAGAACAGCAGACCCAGGAAAGAGAAGCCTGCAGACAGCCCTGAGAGCAGAGTCAGAGGCAATTTGTGTGCATGGCAGCGTTGTGTAGCTTCCTCTCAACAAGAAGCACATGATGGGGTCAACAAGAGCATGTCTGAGACACAGCAGAACAGTGTTTAAAAGCAAGGGGTTTGTCTCCTCTGTGCTGGCTTTCCTTCATTGCATCATCTCATAGTAGTGTTTACCTCCAGAAGTTACTAGCAACATATTCCTCCAGAATCACCTCCCTTACATCTGTTTCCACCAGCACTCCCCTGGATTTCAGCAAGACTGCTTAAGGGAGACAGAAAGCCATTGAAAATTATTGTCCTCGGTGGTCTTGGGAGGCAGCTTACTGTGTGTGTAAGCACAGCCAACCCTTGCATTCACTGCAATAGATAGTTCACCTGGGGCTAAACCCACTTTCTCTCAGTGCCTGCTGTTTTTTTGAACTGATGCTCACCTATAGCTCAGGATGAGATTAAAGCGTGGGGGTGGTGACACATGCTTGGAGGCACTTCCAGTGACACACATACAAAAGAAAATTCAGAGAGGAACAACTGCCACCCACTGGGAGCCACCTGCAGCAGTACAGTCACTGTGAATGCCACCTCTCTGCCACCATGGAGCATGTTCAAAGCAGGGGGGTTGCCACGGGTCAAGCACATAGTAGCAAAAACAAGGCAAAGATAATCTGCTGGGTATTAGCGAAAGGATATGTGTAGCAAAAGGTCAGCTAGTCAAGAGAAGCCCCTTTGATGTTTCAGATCTGCCTGACATCTGAGAAGTCAGCTGCCGTATAGGGTTGGCAGCAGGAGCTACTGTTTTTCTCAGGCTCTCTTCTCCATGCCTGCTGCATGCAAAGCAGGGACATACCGGCACTGTTGACTAGCCAGACCTGCCTTGAAAACCCTGCTTGTCAGGACAAGGGCACTCCAAGTCCTGCAAGATTAGTGCCGTCAGTGCTAGAGAGGCATGTTTTAACAGAAAGAGCCCAGAATTAATTTTCATCCCTGTTCCCCTGTCACCCAACCCCTTCTCCTGCTAGGGCTAGCACCCAAGAATGTAGATTCAAAACAGCCCTGCTGCTGGGCTACTACTGCTCTGTCTCTCTGGCTCTTCTTCCACCCAACAGCAGCTAGCACAGCCCCAGCCTTGCTAAAGGAGGGGTTAAATGCCCGAGGACTTTTGCTGGAGGCTGCATGTCGGTCACAGCTGAGAAACAAAGGCACCAGCCAGCTGAGGGAGCCGTGTCCTTCAGATGGGAGGTGGGGAGAAAGACCTTTGCAATCCTACTTTTTGGACCTGTAGCACCGCCTCACTATTGCTAACCAAGTCAAAGTGTAGCTTCAAGGAGTCAGGGCTACATATAAGCCAGCAGACTGACACCTCAACACCTGACCTGGCATTACTCAGTGAGCATGTCTTAATATGCTTTGGGTATGAGTGTATCTGCATGTGGGGAGGGCACGAGGAGCACGTATCTGAATGCAAAATTAATCCTTCATTAGAAAGGCACTTGCTGGCTTCTCAGCTGGTAGAAGGGAGAGAGACAGATGAAGCCCTGACATTTTGTCTGCACAAAACTGGAGCCGTGCACTTCCACAGAGAGGAGATGATGCTGGTTACTGCCAAGAAAAGGGCTTAGCTGTGCTCAGGTTTCTCTGAATTAGATATGTTTGGGGATACAGAGAGAGAGCTGCTGCTACAAAAATCTCTCCTATCCACAGAGCTCTTGATAACATTTTCCTCATGGTTCCCGAGCTCCCCTGTCTTCCTTCTTTTTGACAGAGGGTAAAGGAAAACTCCCATTGACTTGGAAACACAAATGTATTTCTCATTTCGGCCACCTGCGTCAATCCCAAACCTTTTGCAAAATAAATCCTTTTTGAGGGACTTCACTCAGAGCATGAATCCACTGCCTTGTTCTTCTGGGTAAAGTACTCCAGTCCTGCCCTGAAGAGCCGCATCATGGCTCATCTCAGGTCATTTCATGCGCAACACCAGCATCTGCAAAGTCATCTAGATTTGGCTGCAGTCTGCTGTGCCGAACCGAAGCGCAGCTCCCCAGCTCCACAGCCACTGCGCATTAGTGCTGGCAGGGCAGCAGAGAGCCCAGTGCATAGGGAATCAAGGCAGCCTCGCCATGACCTTACAAAGTCAGCAAGCTGGTGGTGGAAAGGAGCCAGCCTCTTGCCCTTCCCTCTTTTGTAAGCCAGTCTCTTGCACAGCGAGTGGCACCTGTCACGGGCTCTGTTTTATATTCCCCAGTAGCTCTGCTCTCTCTTCCTCCTCACCTCTGATAGAGGACAGGAGTGGTTACTGGATCCCCTGGTCGTTTCCAGCTGTCATCATGTCCCTGACTACTATGATTTAATTCTGGGAAGTGGACTTGGCCCAGCTCCAGAAGCAAAGGACTCGAGTCTGACATCAAATCATTTCTGTCCCCCAAAACTCAGATCATGTGGGCCTCTGCAACTCAGGCAAACATCTCTAGGTAGCTCAGACTACTGGCCTACCCCTTTATAGATGACTGCCTCTTGGTCCTTAAGGGACAACTTCACCTTATAGGATTTTCCAGGTGCGAACCTCTGAGCACAACCCTGAAAAATAAGCTACAATGACATTTCATATAAACAAACAAACAAAAAAGAAAAGGAAGGAGAAGAAGAGAACACTAATCACATCTGGATTCACCCACAATGTCACTATTGCACTGGTAATTATGTCAAACCTCTACACTTTTTTAAAACAAAAAGAGGATATGTTCTTTAATCCCCCACCTCTTCTAACCCAAACTAGGCTGAAATGGATGTCTAGATAGGTGTGTGAAGCCATTTCACGTATCTGTAATCCCCATATCTTGTATCTATAATACTCTCATGCTTACATAAGGGAGAAGGATGAAAATCTCTGAAGTGACAGCTGCAATATAGCAGATTACTTTTTCCTCTTCTCATACCGACACAGAGTCCCTATCTGCTAAACTGGGAACAACACTTTCACTTCAGAAATGCTGCACTTACAGGCTCCAGTCAAAAGTCAGAGATGATTTTTTTTTTGTCTGGGAAGGAGGCAGAAGTCTCCACATCAGCTGCCTGCACAGTCCCCACCACTGGCAGAGGAACAAGGAGCTCAGGGGGTACATGACAGCGTTTGACACAAGACCTGGAGAAAGCTATCCCTGCTGTGAGAGCAGGCATTGTACCCGCTGCAGGAAATGGAACACTAGGGCAGGCTTTCTAGGGACACGAGGATTAGCCGGGACAGATAAAAATGACAGTAATAGAAAATGAAATACAAGCCATTCATTGCAAATTTAGTTCTCTTAGTGATGCATGTCCTTTTCATTTGCAAGGCTAGTGCTGTCACCAAGGTCAACACAAATGTATGGTCAGCTGCAGGAAATTGGTGGAAAACTGAGCATTTCTGAATGTCCCCAGGATTTGTGATGGCATCTGCAAAAGCGCATAGGGCTTCATTGTCTTGTCACAAGCCCCAGTTGTACAGCTAAAGAAATGTTATCCATTTAGGGTAGTGAAGACATCCTCTCCATCACTCTGCTGTCCTCCTCGCTCCCCCCAGCGAAGACAAGCTCTGCCCATACAGTGCTAACACAGAGAGTTTGCGGTAATTTTAGAAGGGGTGAAGAACACCGCTGCATTGGTTCTCCTCTCCTAAGAGCACCTCACTGAGATGATTTTGGTTTCTCGCCTATAGTCCAGTTCTCATGCTAAACTGCAGAGCTGGTCCAGCCAGAGCAGTTCCCAGTCTCCATCAGTGGTTTGTGCCAAAAGCTGTGCAGGCAGCTGTGGAATAAAAAGGTGCCAAAAGAGAATACTGGTAAAATAGCACTTCTGAGATGAGCCAGTTCTCTGAAATGTAAGAATATTGCTATTGCATTGTCTGCCAGCACCACAACACTGCAAAAATCGTACTCTACGTAGGCACGCTTCAGAATGGGTGGGTTTCACCATCTGTCTCCTGTGCACTGTAGAGAGCACAACAACTCGCTCTGCACATGCTCTGGCATGCACCAGCAGATAGTAATATCTCCAGCTCTGGCTCAGAGTGGGCAGATGCAAGCAAATAGGATTTATCAATTCATCACTATGTTGCTTTAGATTTGCATTGGTATAACACCACTGAACTCCACAGAGCTAAGCTGGAGTAATACCTTACTGAATCTGCTGTTCCTTCCCATCCCCACACACACACTCCCCACTCCAACTACAGCTTTCACACAATTGGCTATGGACAGGTGGGTTTACGAAGCAAAATGTTTTAAGAATGAAGCACTGGCAGAGTAGACGGCTTGATAAAAATTTCTTTCTCGGTGAAGCCACCTGTGAAATGTATTGAGGAACCAGAACATCAAAGACCAGTGATAACGCTTAGCACCTAGATAGTGATTTTTATCCAGATAACTCATTTCATCTTATAGCAGAGGGCACAAGGTGTTACCTGTAGTTATTGGATGGACCAAGGGAGGGCAAACAATAGGATCCATTTTCCCTGACTGCCAGAGAGGCTATTCCAACGCCTTGTAGACACTAATTATTTATGAAAACCAACATACATCTGGGTTAAAGGAGATGAGGCTGGCTACCAGGTCTTCTTCTCTCCATCAAACTCATCCCAATGTAATGTGAGCAGATGATGTCAAAGACATCAGATTTACGAATGCTGCCGATTTTTCTCTTAGCAACCCTGACAGTTGCCAGGAAACAACAACTTGCTGTTACTACGGTGACACAGGATACCAAAGCCACATGCCACACAACACCCACCTGCAAGAGAACATGAGAAATGCTCACCTTGACTCTCCCATCATTTCATAGCTGAGGAGGCGGGTAAGGAACATCTCCGCTCAAGTCACAGAAATTATGACAGTGTACACCAGGCCCAGTGCTCCTGCAACCTCTGGTCTAAGAAGGGCTTTGGCCACCTGGACAGATCACCAGTAGGCTTGATATTGCACTGCATCCTGCCAGCACCCAGAAGATGTTGCAAGGGCAAGCTTGTGTGAATGCTAAGGAAAGTTCACAAGTTTCGTAAAGGCTGGCAAAAGAGGAACCTTGCAAAATACAGGATGGAAGAGAGGTATCAACCTATCCAGAAACACCATTGCTGAAAACCAACATGCAGAGGAGGGAAGAGAAGCCCCATGCTTTGGCTCGCTGGATGACACATCAATGTATTCTACAAGGAGCAATAACAGGGAGAGGATGAGGCATTTTTTCTTTTTTGTTGTTAGCTTGGCACATAATCCTGCAGGGCCATGTAAGTGCTAAACATCAGATTTACGAATGCTGCCGATTTTTCTCTTAGCAACCCTGACAGTTGCCAGGAAACAACAACTTGCTGTTACTACGGTGACACAGGATACCAAAGCCACATGCCACACAACACCCACCTGCAAGAGAACATGAGAAATGCTCACCTTGACTCTCCCATCATTTCATAGCTGAGGAGGCGGGTAAGGAACATCTCCGCTCAAGTCACAGAAATTATGACAGTGTACACCAGGCCCAGTGCTCCTGCAACCTCTGGTCTAAGAAGGGCTTTGGCCACCTGGACAGATCACCAGTAGGCTTGATATTGCACTGCATCCTGCCAGCACCCAGAAGATGTTGCAAGGGCAAGCTTGTGTGAATGCTAAGGAAAGTTCACAAGTTTCGTAAAGGCTGGCAAAAGAGGAACCTTGCAAAATACAGGATGGAAGAGAGGTATCAACCTATCCAGAAACACCATTGCTGAAAACCAACATGCAGAGGAGGGAAGAGAAGCCCCATGCTTTGGCTCGCTGGATGACACATCAATGTATTCTACAAGGAGCAATAACAGGGAGAGGATGAGGCATTTTTTCTTTTTTGTTGTTAGCTTGGCACATAATCCTGCAGGGCCATGTAAGGCACATAATCCTGCAGGGCCATGTAAGTGCTAAAATCCTGCAGGGCCATGTAAGTGCTAACTCATTTTGAGGGATCCATCATTCAGGCTACGGACTGAAAGGACCAACACCCCACACAAGCAGAGATAGACAGCCTGCTTCAGAATCATATAGAGAATTGTCTGTCTAGCCTAGCAGCTTGCAGTTTTCCACTGTGCCACCACATTAGCACAGGAAACCGACAGGATGCCATCCCCTTGCAAAGATGGAAAGGAAGGTACCTACACCTCCTCCAGTCTGCTCATGAGCCCCAATACTGTGCACCTACAGCCTTGTGCGGAACAGCTACAGGATTCCAGCTCTGACTTGGCAAGTGTGTTAACTCTGTCTCCCCCTGCCTCAAGTGTCAGTCCAGACAGAGCCTTTTGGAAGAATGAACTACCTATATCTGCTAATGGGAGCTCTGAGCCTTGACACTAACACAGATTTCTGTCCCTTCTTAATAGAAGCTAAGTTTCCTTTCCTTGCTACAGAGGAAGAAAAAAAGGTCTTAGACGTTTATCTCCTGGCCTAAAATTTTTTGACTCTACTTCACACTCCAAAGACAAAGTAGGTGGAATTGAAGATGGGTGGGAAGACAGACCCACAGACATGTTCACTCTTCCCCATAACTAACCTGTGTGGAGGTAAGCCAAGATGAGCATAGTGTTCTAGCCAAATGGAGGGTGCAAAGTCCTTCCCTCCTGCAGAGGGAATAGCAGGGGATACTTTCAGAGGGAATAGCAGGGGATACTTTGCTGTAGCTCTGGGCAAAGTAGCACAGCTCCTTACAACATCCTACCTAGTAGGTGAGGTCAAATGCTACAGAAGACTTCAGACCTGCCACTTTGCCACACATCATAGCCAAGAGGATTATTTCAGTAAAGGCAGATACTAAGCTCTGATCATCTTGTTCCAAAAGTACAGATTACTGCAATATGAGCCATGGGAAAAAAAAAAAAAAAAAAAAAAAAAAGAACATGAGAACCAGCTGACAACAAATCAAGCCAAAACATTTGTCTCAAAATGGGGAATGATACAAAAAATTACTTTTCTTTTTTTGATCAGTTCAAAGGCTGGTTAGAAATGTTTCACTCAAAACTCTTAATAGAAAATACACACACAATATTCTCTGTGCTTCTATTAAGCACAGAGGAGCCATTTGATCTCTTGGTCTGATCTCCTCATGTTCCATAGACTTCAAGTTCATCCATTCACTTCTTCACCAAGCACAATGAGAGATATTCAGCTAAAGCTCCTACTTCCTGCAAGCCATCGTTTTTGAAAACGTCAAGAGGTGGTGGTACTTCCCTTGATTGTTTCCTCCAGGGAAACAACAGTTTCCTCCAGTTTCACAACAGGCCCTAATTTTCTGTTCACTTACACACAAATGAAAAACACTAGATCATTTGGCTCCAGCCAGCAGAGGGCACAAACATACACCTATACCATCCAGTCCATTATATTAAAATTATTAGCACATTTCAGAGACATCCATCACCGGAGACATTTATTATTTATCCAGCTCTGGAAGGATATCAGCCCCTGGCTGCTGTTGAGATCATCTGGGGCATTCTTCCTCCATCCTATCTGATTGAAGAGCAATGGAAATCCTGGCTGGGCTTTCCAACTGTGGGAACGATGCCAGTTGACCTCACTTGATGCTTCCAACAACCCTATTTATGTAACCACACAGCCTTCCTCTGCCTTGGGGCAGTTGGCCAGGAAGCTGATGGGTAGTCTGGAATTACAGTAAGTTTGGATATGAGGTATGATTTCTTTTAGGAATTGGGAGTGTCTGCTTATGGCTGAAATAAGCAGACCTTCATTATATGGCCAGACCATAAGGTTTACAAAGCGTAATATTCCAGATGGTCACCAGAGAAATCAAAGTCTTAGATTTTCAAGAGACTAGGAACAAATATCTAACTTAAATTCCATGAGAGTGATTTGTTGCTTCTCCTTGGTAAGTCCCAACCTGAACAGACAAACTCAACATTTAGCTCGAAACTTCAAATACCAACCAGGGGACAGTGGAACTGGCATTTATATGGTGACTTGAGCTTTCTCTGATATTTAAGGCAGATTCAGTAAGGAAAAATTTTCTTAGCGAGAAAAATTCTTGAACAGATTCCCTGTGATTCACTGTGTTCCTTGTTCCATCTGTTTCCCTTAATATCCAATGTAGCTACACATTAACCTCACATTTTAAGAATGAATTATGAAGGCTATAGCCAGCTTTATACAGTGCAGTGAAAAGGCTCCATGAGGCTAAGCTAAAAGAAGTTAACACTTCTAAGTGGTCTCTTTCAGCGTAAACTTGTCAAAATTGCCCAGCAGTACAAGCCTCAAACACTAACCTGCTTCAATACTCAAGAAGCTGCATCAACTGTTTGCTTCTGCTGTGCTCCCATTTCTTGCCTTTTTCTTTACTTTCCCCCAATCCTTATTTTCCATGTGTCAGCTAAACCTCAGGCCCAAGTCTTTCATCAGCCCTACAGTCACAAAACTCCACTGTCGGGAGCTGTTGCCTCACCCTGCTGCACACTGTTTGCTGCTCATATATCCAAGCCCAGCTTGAAGCCCTCTCAGTCGCTGGCAGCTGGCTGGTGCTGTGAAAGCCGTGGTCATCCTTTCGGAGCTTGAGTCAGACAGCACAAGCCAGGCCTGACACAAATTGTTGGGGAAGGAAAAGAGTGGCCGAGGTGTTTTGCAGCACAGCACAACCCTCAGGAGAGCTTGCACCAGGGGCAGAAGCTAGCAGGAGGCATTTTTTAACAGCCTCCTCTGCTACATGGGAGGCAACTGCCTCTAGCACAGCCCTGACCATCCAGTACACCCTGTCTTCTCAAGTCTGTTTCTTTACCTCATGCAAGCCCAGAAACCCCCCGCACCTGCAGATAGCATCGGAGTTAATTCTGTGACTTCTAGGGATTTTCTGCACAAAAAAATTCTCATAGTCAGGTGGTTAAAACAAGATTTGGGCTCATCCTTAATTTTCAGAGGAAATATCCTGTCCATGGTATCATATGGTTGTCAGCAACACAGTGCAATGGAGCACAATGGAGTATCATAGAGGGACCTTCCTTTTCAAAGATGGACTGTGAGTGAGTGGAAACAGAAGGCCAAATTGTGCT
Source organism: Egretta garzetta (assembly GCF_000687185.1). Classification (NCBI taxonomy): domain Eukaryota; kingdom Metazoa; phylum Chordata; class Aves; order Pelecaniformes; family Ardeidae; genus Egretta; species Egretta garzetta. The sequence continues at coordinate 1,083,183 of NW_009259318.1, read as the reverse complement.
CGTCCTTGCACATCTCCAAATTACTTTTGGAATAAATTGAATTTTGGTAAGCAAAGTTTCAGTTGTATATCAGTAAGTGAAGCATAACTTGTGTAATTCAAGCTACCATACAAATAGACCCACCAAGCAAGTTCTCATTATCATTGGTATTTGTGGCACAGTTAATCATGGTGAGATTCCTCTTAACTTCAGGCATTTGATATGGCCATCTAGGCTTCTAGTGTTAATGAACAGAACCAGAGACTTCCAGGATGTATCTCATCTCCATCATAACGCAGACACTTCCATTAGACCAGACAATTCATGCCTTTTGTTTCTGGATATCATGGGAGTTAAGATCACTTGCTCAGAATTAAATGTCTATGTCTTTGCTGTAGATGCCTACTGTTAAATGAGGTAAATCCTGCTCCGGTTGCCTCCAAGATTGTACGGGAGTACTCTGATCAGCTTTGTATCAGTGGAGTTATAATTAAATATTTAATGTATCATGGACTGATATCCCTGGCTCCTTGGAGACTTATGAATTTAAGGTTCTACCCAGGGCATTTCATATCTGCCCTGCCTAATGCCCATCTCAGAAAAAATTCTAATTGCCAGGATCAACTACTTCATAATAGTTTGTGTAGGAGAAAGTATTTCTAAGTACTCAGTTTAGATTAATGTCACTATTAGGCTGTTGTTGTTTTCTCCTAACTCTTGTCACACAACACAATTATTATTGTTTTGGCAATATCTTCCATGAAACTTGAAGCAACAAAGTATCCAGTCCTTGAACAAAGCCTAGTACCTGTCTGCCATCTTGTCACAGCTGCTGCTGATGGATATTGTTTATTAGCTAATTAGCCAATTGACATCGTCCCAGTTTTATTGTTTTGTTAAGGAGTTTATCATGAGATGTCAGACAATCCAAAAAGACTTCACTGGCATGGTACTAATAATTGAACACTTCACATGAACAATAAAATACAAGACAAATTTCTTACCACACATTCTTCCTACTTCCCTCCTGGGGTGACAAAGCACAGTGGATGATGCCTCACAAATCTGTTTCCCTTCTTCACCCCAGAGATTGCATCTGATTATATCTAATTTTGATAAAGAAAAAATTGCCAGAAATAATGCTAGAAAGTAGTAGAAACATCCTTGTTTACTGGTGCTCTGAGAGTCAATCCAAACCAGTCTTTCAGTAGTCTTGGAAGGTGTCAGTAGAACTAACATTCTTGCGGAACTATTGTGCAAGTACATTGTCTCTGGTGTTCTACTGGCTCACCTTTAAGTGGATTTTCCTGGTCAAGATGGCACCAGCTGGCCTATTCTTCCCTCCTTAAAATAATTAAATGTATTTCATAGACGTTAGATTTGAGATGTATCTCATTAGTTTTGAGATACTCAGAACAGAACTGAACTAGGTGCTGACCACCCTGGTCTAGCGTTAAAGTTAGCCCTGCTTGAAACAGAGTGTTGGCTAATATAACCTCCACACACCCATTTTAAAGTAAATTTTGCTATGAGTCTTTATGGCTGAGAGTCATTTTATAACTTTACAACACATAGGCAAATGTGAAGTCCTGAATCTGCAACAGACTAACTCCACAGTGCAGCAATAAGCAGCTTTTAAAAGCAAGTGCCCTAGTGGACAAAAGCTGAACACGTGCCAGCAGTGCACCCTTGCAGTAGTGAAGGTTAACTACACAGTAACCAAGGAAGTAGAAATCAGGTCAAGCAAATTGTCTCTTACCCTCTGTTCACCACATCGGGACTACTGTGTCCCATTTTGGGTTCCCTAGTTGTGAAAAAAAAAAGCTTACATTGCGAATGCTAACAGGCAGCAGATAATTGGTTGCATGTGTATGGGCTAATGAACATCTGATATTCGAACTTTTAAACTCAAGCACAATTCTGCTACTTGCTAGCTGAAACCAGGGATGATCATAAATTTAGACAGCACGTGGAATAAACAAAAGTGGCTCTATCCTGAATTGTCCTATTAATAAAGAGACACGAGACAGAACCTCTGATTAGGAGGTCATTTATGTGGTGTTGTTCTGTATGTACACCGCTTAGATTGGAAAACCCAGAGGCCTAACTTCCAGAAAGAAGAGGTGCACTAAAAGTAAGGTTTTCCAAAAATAAGCAGGGGTCTTGGAAAGAACAAGATGAAGATCTTTATTGGAGGAAAGACCCTAGAAACAGGGGAAAATCCTGGAGGTCCAATTGCTGAGTGGAGACCAATGCTGGATGATGTCCAGGGACCTTGACTGGCAGCTCCCCAGACTGGCACATACAAGGAGCTACATAGCAGGAATTGACCTTCCCAGACTAGAAGTGACCTCTGTGCTGGGAAGCAGAGACCTAGGGATTGTTGCACTGGGTTGGGGGGAGCAAGGAAGTGATTGAGTGTGTGAAATAATCAAGAAGAATAAGAGCTCTACTGTTGTTGGTTATTAAATAAAACCCAGCTGAAGGAGCTAGGTTTGCAGAAGAGAAGCACTGAAGAAGGATTTGATTGCTGCTTCTCACTACCTATTAGGAGATTATTAAGAAGAGGGAGCCAGATTCTCCTCAAAAGTGCACAGCAGATGAGAAGCAACAGTCACAGATGGTGAAAAGTCAAATTTGACTTAGATATAAAACCCCCCAAACCTTCCCCTTGAGAATAGCTCAGCACTGAATAAGGTTGCCCAGAGAGCCGTGGAAGTATTCAAAGTTCAACTGGACAAGGCCCTGAGCAACCCAGTCTACCTCTGAGTTGGATCTCTTAACCTCACCCTACTTTGACAGGTGGTTGGACCAGATGACCTCTAAAGATCCCTTCCAAACCAAATTACTCTATGATTCCATCGTAATTTAAATGTACAACCATCACACATGATGTTATAACTAACATAAAATATCAATAACAAAATGAGACATAAAGCCTGTGAGACATAAGATGTTATCAATAGGCTCAAAACAGAAACTACAGCATACACAGAATTTCCATTCTCTGTAATCGATGTCAGTACAGCACATTGGAGGAAAGCCTGTGTATCAGACCTCAGCGCGCACAAGATGCTTCTCCATGTCTTTTCCCCAACCCCATCTCAGCAGAGCACACTTGTCATATATGCTACACAGAGACAATGTACTCATGGCATGTTTGCAAAGACCCCCTTCATCCCTGAGAAGGGATGATCTTACACAAACAGTATTATCCAATTTCACATTAAGACATATCTCCAGGGTTGGGACTGACCGTCTTCCAGATCTGTATAAGACAATTTCACTTGTTTGATTCAATATTCAATACAAACAACACTCTGCTTTAGCTTTGTGAAACAACCTCATCCAGGTGTGACTGAGTTCAGCTCATAGATGAACAAACTTGAATCTACCCACTCAGAGCCCAAAAGAGCACCAAAATTTTGATGAGGCCCATGAAGAAATCTTTTTAAGTTTTTCCTCTGATTTATTTCTTTGGGCCAAACAGAATAAAATGAGCAATGCACTTTGAGAGACCTTGAGCTAGAAGGGTTGAAGTAATTTCCAGAAGTCTCAGGGTACAAATGAAGCACCAGCCTGCCAGCAAGCTCTTT
>NW_009259318.1:1066613-1079568 GCF_000687185.1 Egretta garzetta | reverse complement strand
AGGAGACAAAGGCATAAATGTGTATCAATGAAAAGGTAATGCAAGATCTGCAGTACTAGGCAAGTAAAAGTCAATGTTGAATAATTATGTTGATACAGCTACTGGTTATCATAGAACATCTCCTTACTAGGTACCCACTGGCATGACTAGCTTAACCACTGGCTCATAAGCAGCACACAAAGCAAAAAAAGGACCGTAAAAGCTAAAACCACTTTTATTATACATGGTTGCCAATATTTTAATGCTAATAGAGATGTGCCTACGCATGCCAAGGGTAAATCTGGCCCAAGGTTTCCTTCAATAGTGAGCCACTTCTATCTATCAATAATTGTTACATGTGGGCAAATATGGATCAAGTTGTTCTCCCAAATGATTTTAATATGGTAGCTGTTGCTCAGTCTACAGCAAGTACTATGTATGTATTTGGCTTGGAGACTTTAAATGCCTTCTTTCCAAAGCAAGACACCCAGGAAATGAGAACTTCTGAAATACAGACAGTGAAGATTTGATTCTCCCCTCTGGATTAAGTCTTTTTTTTTTTTTTTTTTTCAATGACTACACTCAAATGTGCTGTAAGCCATAGGTAGGTCCATATTAAAAAAACAAATCATTTAAGGAAGATTTAGAATATAAATACACCCCTCACACTAACAAAAGGGGAAGGTTTCAAAAGCAGAGTAATTCTTCACCCAACTCCTCTTGAAAGTGAAACTGATTTTTCCCATGCCAACTGTTGCTCCTCCATAAGCCTTCTGATTAGACAGTAATACAGCTGAGAGAAACATAAATATATGTAATTATATATTATATGATATATTTAAAAATAATACAAATTTCTGATAAAGAAAAGTCGATAGATGAATCAGAGTCCCAAAATCACTGCTAGCATAAATGTCCACAATGATTTTTGTCTCAGTAGAAATGTATTCCCCTGCTTAAACTCTGCTTAACTAATTAAGCCAGATTGTGTGCCAGCAGCACAAATCAAAGCACTCCATGTGATGCTAAACCTGATGCCTGGAGAAGACTGGCATAAAAGCAAGTCTTTTCTTCCTCTGGAGAGAGCCTTCAACACAGAAAAGAACTGTACCCAGTGCAAAAGCAAAGCTGACTGAACTAAAATATATAAGCAATGAGCCCCAATCATCTCTGGGTAAAAAATCATTTTTAATGACATCATTACAGTTTAAATTCAATATCAAGAAGGTAAACAGCCTTCAAAACAGAAAGGTTTCCAGAAATGACTTCACATTGTCAGTGTGTACATCTTTCAATCCTGAACATCTTGCATCAGGCTAAGATGCCACCTTGGTGGTATCAATCACTCAGACTCAGTGAATACAGACATGCGGATGCATGTGTGGAGTAAACCCATGCTCTCTCATCATATGAGCCTATTATGAAAAGAAAGATGTACTCTTAAATGGGCCTGCTGCTGGAGAAACTCACTGACGTTTTCCACTTTGCTTTTTAAGAGCTACTTGTAAGAGGTAGTTTTTTCTCCAAAGAAAACTGAAATTGCAGCCTGATTTAGTTCATGATTATGTTTCTCAGGGAAAATGTACAGTGAACAATACAGGAGCTGAACCGGTAAAGCACTCATTTTTAAATTTTGTTCATAATTTATAGAAAAACGGACAACAATAAACTGTCTTCGAAGGCATTCTTACTTTTACTAAGACATCTGGAACCTTGCTTTATTATTTTCTGCTATTTGAATTACATCCAGTGAAAACCAAGATGCTTTACAAGCAAGTTATTGGCTTAGGGTACAGGGCCTTGGCTGAGGTTAAGGTACTTTAAGATTCTCAAAGGCACCTAACTCTAAATCAATTAGCTCTAAACAATCTTTTAGCAATCATCACAGGCTTGAAGCACCTGAGAGACTTTGAAATCTTCAGCTAGAACTTGGGCAGTTCAAAATCTAAACCTTTGTTGTCTTCCCTGGCTTTTAGATTATTGGATCATAGAATCCTAGGTTAGAAGGGACCTCAAGGATCATCTAGTCCAACCTTTCTAGGTAAGAGCACAGTCTAGACAAGATGGCCCAGCACCCTGTCCAGCTGTGTGTTAAAAGTGGCCAATGTGGCAGAGTCAACCACTTCCCTGGTGAGATTATTCCAATGGTTGACTGTTCTCATTGTGAAAAATTTCCCTCTCATGTCCAGTTGGAATCTCCCCAAAAGCAACTTGTATCCATTACCCCTTGTCCTCTCCATGTGACTCCTTGTAAAAAGGGAGTCTCCATCTTTGCAACTACCCCTTAGGTACTGGTACATGGTGATGAGATCCCCTCTTGAGCCTCCTTTCCTGTGGGCTAAACAAACCCAGTTCTTTCAGCCTGTCCTCATATGGCAGGCTTCCCAGTCCTTTGATCATCTTGGTGGCCCTTCTCTGGACCCCTTCCAGCCTCTCCACATCTTTTTTTATATGCGGGGACCAGACGCTTAAAATGCTTTTGAAGACTGATCTTACTGATGGGCCTGATGCCCTTAAACATGCAAAGGGCAACAGAGCCATTTGGCTTGCAGAAATGCCTCCTTTATTTTCTCTGTGCCATATTTCTCCACCTGTAAACTGAGGGCAGCAGCAGGTTAAGCCTGTCCCCACAGACTGGGATGACCATACTTGCAGTAATGATTATTAGGCAGAGAGGCTATACAGGGACTGTGGGCTTGACCAAGACAAAACACCTCCTGATTCTTCCTGATGCTTTCAGCCCAAGGCAAAAAGCCCTGACCTGACACTGAAAGTGAATGTGCAAGACTGTCTGATGCAAGTGTCTAACAGACACTGCATCTCACTCCTCCTTGCTTCAAACGTAGCCACAATCCAGCAGCCCCACATAGAGCAACAGTCAGCATAGACCCCAGTGAAATTACTGGTGCTACCCTAGTACACAGGAGGTGGTGGGTTAGTGTTCTAGACCACACATTATTTAAGCATGGTAAGGGTGGACTCTGGTCTTCTGCTATTTTCTTTTCTCAACTTCAGCAGGGTTACTCGAGAAACAAGATCAGATGCAGACCATGAACATCCTTAGTTCAGCTCCCACAAGGGAGAGAAGTTATGGTGCAGAAGAACAGGGGAAACACAGCCTTCCAGACCAAAAAGAGAAGCTACAGGCAGCGCATATGCCAAGAAACCTTGCTTTCTTTCTCAGCATCCAGCAGCCTTCCCTGGAAGGGAACAAAGACTGACATGTTCTGTGGATGGCAATGTGACTTTCAAAGCAGGATGTCAAATCCTCCCCTTCCTGTCAAATAAAGACATTTTCAGAGGTCAAAGTCATGGAGTTTCCAGTCTCCTTTATGTGTTTATCCTGCATGCAGAATGGTCAGGCATATGATATTTATGTCCCTTTATTTCCTCCCATCTAGCTGGCTTGTCATTCAAGAGAGTGATTAGTTCAGCTAAAGAAAGAAGGGCAGTCCAATCTGTCTGAAAAGAGATGATGGAAAATGTAGTCTTTGCTGACAAGAGCGGCAGGACAAGGGTCACATATTGGTAGAAGTGATGAAAGGTCCTGCAGGTCTATTCAGTCTGGCCATTGCTATGGGAGTGAAGAGATTTTCTGGACCTGAAGCAGGGAGAGGACACAAATACTGTTTTGTTCCATATCAGTTACAGATTCTGGTCACTTGTGTAAGCTAATATTCTCCCAACTTCTTTTGGGCTCATTACAGCTCTTCTTATGTTACAGCTTGGCAGCACAGTTCTACCTCTCTTTCAACACGGAAAACACACTGCCTTCTGCCCCTAACATAGGCACATGGTTGTAAAGGACAGATGTTAGACTTTGAGTTTGCATCAGTGGTACTATCAGCTCCACTCGGGTTTCTCATCTACGTGGAAGAGAAAGACTACCATCCTTCACATGTATACTAGCCTGTAACCTCAGGAGCGCTCACCCCTTCTGAAACAACACGATCTGAGCCTCCATGTCTGCTGATGAGCAAGTATCTTAGCACCACTATTCTCAGCAGTGCTTGCACTGGGTCACTTCCAGCCATGTACTGCAGTGCTGGAAGTTTTCCACTGATTATTAATATTATTCATAAGTATTATTATTAATGAATAATGGATAATAATGGTATATTAGGCAGGGAATAAGTACTTTATTCTCTCTACTCCAATGAAATAAACAGGTTGCAACTGTATAAAACAGGTGAGTTCCTGGTGCTGTTTAACTCTCTTCCGGAAGTTTGCTCCTACTACAATTAGCCAGACTTTGGCTCTTATTTTCAGGGTAAGAGCATCAGAGTCATTCACAGAGCATTTCTCCAGAAATTAATTCTATTTCAATGCTGATGAGAATTTTTATGATAGCTAAGCAAACAACATGCTGAAGTACAGCCCATACTCTGTAGTACTGTGAATACCATATTAAGTATATGTTTAATCAGTGGCAATTAAGTGAAGATGGTAAAGAAATAAGCTCTGCCTCTCTATTCAGCTCTTGTGAGGCACTCTGGAGTATTACATCCAGTTTTGAGCCTCCACTACAAGACAGACAGTCACTACTGTAAGGATATAGGGAAGGAGAGCGCCTCTGCTTCATTAGTGTTATCCAGTCAAGGACCTTTTCAATGCAAAGGGGGTATTAAATAAAGGAGGAAGCAATAAAACAAAAACATGCAGAAACACAAACCAGAGTCATGAGAGAGAGACCAAAACTCTTCAGCTGCTAACTGATGGGCCATGAAGAAACTCCAGGCACAGATTTGGAGAAGGCCAGCCTGGGCATTTAACTGATAAGAAGGGGGGGAAAAAGAGGAACAGGAGGATTCCAGATATTTGAGGCAAGACTGTAGGACTGTGAAAAACCTAACGAATGTTTTGTGAAAGGGGGATAAGGGCAAAACAAAGGGTGGAAAATGGACAGAATGGGGTATAAAAAAGGGGCCAGTCACATGTAAACTATCACTGGTCAGCACATTTGTCTGACCAAGCCCCGCAACCAACAACTACAGCCTGTCTTATCTTATTATTAAAGCCTTTCTTAGCTGTCTTTCTGTTCAATCTTACAGTCTATTCCATGTGTATGAATGCTGTAAGGACAAGTTGCCAGCAGCGAGGAACATTGGCACAAAAGGACACAGGACTAGCAAGTGAAGTGCGATGAGGCTGCAGGCACCCTGGGGCTGTGGTGCCAGCTACTGGTGTGGGTGAGGGTCTCAGCCATTGGGACAGGACTGGTGTGTCCTGGGCACAGCTGCTGGTGGGACTGGGGTGAAAGAAGGGCTCAGCATTGGCAGCTAGAGCAGGACTGTGGATCACAGCCTGTGTGTTTGAGTAAGGTTGGACTACAGGCTTCCAGACATCTCTTCCCACTTAAATCTTTCTATGGTTTGTCTTACACCACTGGATTCAACGAAGCTACACTGGCATAAGCCACAGTACTAACAGTTTCTTATCCTCTGAGAGGTCAATGAGAACGTAGCCTTTGAGCAAGAACAGCTAACTTGTCATTATGAACTTCGCAAAAGCTATTCCAGGTGAGTACAGGGTGTGGCTACACTGCCCATTTCATATATCCTTGCTTTGCTCCAGAGTCCTCATCCCCCTTCTTGTACCCCAGTCAGCCTCTCTGCATACATGAGAGTTCACTCCCAAACTACACACAGGAGCAGAATAGTTTCCTTCATGACAAAGAAAATATAGTTCACTCTGGTGCACACCCCTGAGGTTGTTCAGGTACCAATGGAAATAAATGCAACTCCCTCACCCTGATATGGTTATAATAATCTTCAGTAGAACTAAGATATTGGGGCTATTTTTTTCCCCTCTGAACAATTCCAAGTTTCAGTCACCCAGAAGATTTTGCAATTTTGTGCCATCTGTAAAGCACATTCATCTTTAAAAAAATCTGGGAATAATAGACATAACTTATTTTAGCATTACCTGTAATGCTGCTACAAAAAAATTGCTTTGAAGTTTACTTCCCCTTTTCATATGCATTTTTCATATGCATATTTAATTATAACGGACCAATAAACAAAATCAATCAGATTTCTACATTTAGTATTTTGGAAAGGTAGATAGGGTGAGATGTTTGCTTGTTTTCTAATATCAAACTGATTTTTTTTCCAAGACAAAATCTCGAATATTCTGTTTTGACAAATTTCCCATTAAAAAATTGTATTTTCCTATTGCCCTTAAATGACAGTTGCCGAGGCAACTCTGAACAAGCTTAGATGCATAAATACAGCTTAAAACATTTTAAGGACCACGCTTAAGGAGAAAACAGAAGACCTTTTTGGTTAACCCAAGGCAGTAAGTAGGAGAAGTTTTCTATAGGAACTTTTCTCCACTCAGATGGAGTGTAGCAATGTATATATTTTTATACAGAGATACAAATACACACACACTGGAGTAGCATTTAAGAAAAAACTACTGATAAAATAAAACAAAGCACATAAATAAAGTTTATCACATGCTAAGCTTTTTCTGAGTCCTTGTTACAAGGCATATCATCTTTCCTGAGCAGTACTATGGCATCAGTGGGAAAGGCACCAAGTTTCTCCTCTGACCACATTACAGCAGAATTGGTTTAGCTGCAGACACACAGATGGAAACCATCTATTCCTGGGTCTCTCTTGAATGACTAATGCAGTTCTGAAGCCCTTCAGGCCTCAAAGAGGTAGCAGTATTTTACTTCATGCACTGCTATCTTTGGAGAACAGTTTTACTCAGCATGAGTAGAAGTGGTAGAATACACCCTTAATGAAAGTTATTTCTCTCCAGGTGCCCATCTGACCACTCTTGAATTTATCCCTTTTAGAGTCATATTCTAGCCTGCAAGCAACACGGCTCTTTTCCTACCCAGCATGATTCTGCTGCTGAAGAAGCCTTCTTCAGCTTTACACTGAGGGAATGAACCTGAGTTGAATACCTTTTAGTTGAGAAAAGAGAAAGATATACATGCACAGATATGTGCTTTACTTAGGTGTAACATCCAATATAGTAAAGTCTTGATTTCACATGGGAAGCAGATAAGGAAGCAATACCCAGAAAGGGTTTAAACACAGCAACTTTAATAGATTCCCCAATTCTCTTTTGCATTGTGTAATTCTGGCCAGATAAACTGGTGCAGAAGTTCCTGAAAACGGGTCAGTAAGATGATACAAGCTTGCAACCACCACGTCCATACACCCAGCAGCATCTGAATACTAAAAAGCATTGAGAAACTATGGAAGGGACTTCTGGAGGTAGCCAGTGCAATCATCTGCTCCAAAAAGGGCCAGATCAAAACCTAGATTAGATTGCTCTGCTTGTCCAGTTGAATTTTGAATGCCTGCAAGGATGCATGTTCTACAACCTTGGGGGACCTCTTTCAATTTCTGAGTCCACCAGGAGGAGGGACAGATGGGCAAGGTCCATGCAGTGTGAGAAACTGTAGAACAACTTAAGCAACTCTGCCCCTCTAGAGGAGAAGATGGAAGTACTTTGGGAACTAGCCTCTGCATGGAGGTAGGAACTGACTATGCTTCTGCACCTAGCTCCCAGGCCCAGTCTTGGTCGTTCACTACATTGAAGAAAAAATACTCATCATAGGGAACAGGCATGCTGACTGATTGCTTATATTTCATCCATGTGTTCAGCCTACATTTTCTAATCACCATCTAACTCTACCCCCAGCCTTATTTTGTACATTTTTTCATGAAAAAAATAAGGCTAACTCCTTTACTTATCTAAATGTTTGTTGCCATCATTTTCTGCACCGTGGTCCTGTGGAGATAACAAGAAACCCTCACAGGCAATCATGAACTAGTCAGCATCAGCTACTGCATTAGAAAACAAAACTTCTTCCAATATGTCAATGCAATAAGCAGTGATCAAATTCCACTCAGTGCAGGCCATGAAGATTTGCTTGTACTCCCTAATGATTTTTACACGGCAGCTGCTTAAATCTATGGGAACTGTGCTGCCTAATTTCTAAAGAAAGGAATCAAAGAACTGTGGATATCAACAAATAATGAGGAAAAACAATTCCCTCTCTTCCCAGGGACAAATGCACAGCAATGTAATCTACAAAACAGATAAGCCTGGTTTATAAGTTACTTGAATTTTGACAGTATGGACCCAAATCCAGCAGCAAGCAGACTTATGCAATGAGTGTTATTTTGTGACTGAACAACATCCATGCTTTGCTGCAACTGGAGCTAGATCAAGATATCTCTATTTCAGACCCCTTTCAGACATGGTTGTTCTGGAGAAAAATGGCTAAAGTATCCTATTGGAATCTCACCTATCTGCTGGTGTCCCTATGGTAAGTCACTAATCTTTTTCCAGCTTACTCAATTTAAATTTTTTTTTTTTTAATTTTTAATTTTTGGGTTTTTTACTGTTTACCAGCATATTTCACAATTCCATTGCCAGTTTCCTCCAGTGAAATGAATAACTGTTTCTCCATGGTGCCGTCAGCATTGCCTGGCATGCAGAAGTCTAGGGAGCCTAGGAATTGCACTAGTAGCATGCAAATATTTCTTGCATTAAGAAAAATGAGAGATCAAAAAGCTAAATTCCTTAGAACTCTCTCCACAGATTCAGCTCAGCATTTTATATTTCAGAGGTAAATACTCTAAAATCCAGTTTCCCTTCTACAAAGGTTTCTATGCAATATTGATATGCATAATGGATTTTCCTAGTATTGCTTCCAGTTCTTATCTTTTCTTCCACTGCACTTGTTCTTTATATGGTTATTGCTTAAAGTGGAGAGACTTTTTCCATATAGTGCCTAACAAATACTGTTTTGATTCCCAAAGGCCTTTTGGTAATATGGTAACACAAATAAAGACAAAATTTCCCTGTGGAGCTTTTCAATACAGTATTACCCACCCACCCCAAGAATTTATACCATAACTCATTTTTTCCTAATGCTGGTATCCAAGAGACAGAATACAGTAATGACAATTTAAAACAAAAAGATAGATGATGCAGACATTTCTCATGCAGTCCTTCTATATGCTTGCTACATGCTCTCATCCTACCCTTCTTCTGCCCAATGTAACTCATTTGGTTTGGCTTCCATTCTGATGGGAATCTGTAGCATGAATCTTGATTGTTTTTGGAACAAACTATGCTCTGTTCATTTTAAAAGAAGGTTTTCTGTCCCACAAAACCTGAAAACCCATGGGCCTATCTCCACTGTCTGCAGTCTATGGTAAAACTTAATTTCTTCACCCCGCTGTGTCTCCCAGCCTGGTTTCAGTAGCATCCCCATCCTATGTTACTGCAGCATTTTTCCTGGGGTCTCTCAAAAAATTCCTTCCCCACCACCATACACAAACCTCTGCAATACTTCCACAGCCACATTCCTCAAGAATTCTCCTTGCATTTCACAGCATCTCCCAGTCACTCCAGCATTCCCCAGTGTTCCCTCAGACAACCTCCTCTGGAGACATCACAGCCCTCACTGCCAGTGACTGAGCTCCTCTCAACCATTCTTGTCATCTCCTTGCCAGAGAAAGGGCTAAAGAGGCAAGAGAGTCTGCATAAGGACCAAAAGGGAGCCGAGTATATTAGTCTGAAAAAGCCAGTGGTCCCATTTTCAAAACTAAGAGAGTCTCTGTAAACATGATGTTTGTTGATTTGTTTTGATTGTGGGTTGGTTTTTCTTCCAAATACCATATACATAAAACAGCTTGATCTTAGTCTCTATCAAGTGGCAGAAGGCCCCATCCAACAAAGCTGTATTGAACTCTCCAACATTTCCAGACTAAACGAGTTCCTCTCAGTTCCTTCTGCAAGATATGAAGTCAGTGCTGTTGGACAGGTTGATTACAAGCAAAGGCTGGAGGACAGGGTTTGCTCATCCTTTGATTTTGTCTCAGCATTCTGCATTGAAGCATTTCATCTGTTTAGGTCTTGCAGGTGTCACAGGGGGGCAGGCAGGCTACTGTGACTCAGCTGAACTCAGCTGCCCTCCTCCCAAACTCCTGAGAATTATGAAGAACTGAAAACAAAACCAAATCCCTCACCTTTGCTATTTGGAATTTTAGATCGGTGAACATGGGTACCACTATCATTTAGCTAACCTGTTCATTCTTGCTGTTTCTGCTTGTATTACTCTTGGCTAGACTGCGATCTCAGGGCTAAAACCCATTTTTATCTTCTCAGTTTCTATTCAGTTGTTGCTTAGGTAATGAAGTCTCCCGTTGACTTTTGTTTAAACACATCTGTAACCAGCCAAAACACTGGTCAGTGAAGAATCAAACCATTTCCTTCAATATTCAAGAGCCACTTCCAACAATACTGCTTGCCTCCTAATTTCTGAGGAAGTTTATGTAATTTGTAGCCCAGCATACATTGGTTTCCTTTGTCACCATAAGCCATTGTAAATCTAAATCTGAATTTCCCAATACATCCCTGACATACTTATCTTGAGAGCATTCATACTGTCAGTCATTGTCAGTGCATGCTATGTGTCCTTAAATTATGGGGTTTTTTAAATAGCTAGTTCAGGATAACACTAAAACCTATGATAAGAATAACCTGATAATTATTAGATACATTTAGTTTACAGCAATACTACTGACTGGACTATAATTGCACTCCTGTACATTTCCACCTCTACTTTTATCAAGGCTTTTTGATTTTCTTTCCTTAGAAAGATTTCAGTGCTTTGTGTTGGAAATGTAAGAGTACACAACCTGTCAAGAAGGATACAAAGTATAGCAACACTCCTGAAAGTTCAGTGTCCAGGTGCTGAGGGACCCCAAAATGGGCGGGGGGAGCATCGTTGCACTTTTAAAGGATCATAGAGAATACACTACATTTTTCTGTTAATGGCAAGCACTTACTTGTAGTATTTAGAACATAACACGATTTAAAGTGTAGCTAATAGCTGTTTTAGAAGCACTACTAAAATCAGTTACATTCATGGTGTAAAACAGACCAGAGGGAGGACACTAATCAGTCTATAGGCAAAATTAACACATTTGGATGTCTACCTTAAACCCTAGTATAGTACCTGTGTGCATAGTCTGACCTTACAGGGAGCCAGACATTTGATGGTGCCATTTAAGGGGATAGGACTCTTGTGATTTACAGGGTCAAGATGTAAGAGTGACACAATCAGGGTGATTTAGTTCAGAATTACGAGAATTATATGGAGTCTTACAGCTTGCCATTTCCCAGCCCTTGCTTTCACTTCAGAGGGAAGCTTTGATCAAACAAAGATCATAGGGAAAAGGCTGATGAAATCCCAGATGGAAGAAGGCCAGCACAATTAGACACAATCCCACTTTGTAACTCATGATGTTTTCCCTAAGTAAATTATTGCTAATTTGATATACTAGGAAACACAGCTGATGCTTACCAAAAGAATCTCTGCTCATGGAGACACAGTGCTACAGACCACAGAAAGACTAAGCCATCCTTAAGAAGTAGCAATATCAACGGACAATTGGAGTAGCTGAATTTGCCCATAACCATAGAGTTCTTGAATGGTGAACAAGCCAACTAGCTACGACAGGGAAGGTGAATGGATTGACAGAAAGAAGAGTAGAGAAGGAAATATTTATTTTATTCCTTAAATATAAAAGTACTATGACTGTTAGTAGTATATTTTCTTAAGGTTACCCATAAAAAAATTTATAAACAAATAGAAGTCATGTCACCAGCATATACAAATATACAACCTAGATGGCAAGAGCAAAAGGAGTTTGTGCCCCCTCACTACAGACCAAATGTTCCACTCCTTCCTCATCCAAATTTGAGATATAGATGCATTTATCTTCCTTTCTCCCTGTTGTGAAGAAAAGGTTCTTCACTAAGTGGAAAAGCCTCCTGAAGTCTTTATTAAGAAAAAATAAGGGACAGAAGCTCACTATTAATAACAGCACACTCCTGGAGTGACAATGACTGTGGCTTGTCCTCTAAGTTACTGCTTTCCTCCCTACTCCCCGATCTGTAAATCATGCTTTTTTGTTTGCATGCTCTCCACCTGTTGCAAAGACAGAAAGAAGGAATATTCTACATGCATTTCTCCCACCATGACAGAGACATGAGAAAGCTGACATTCATATATTTGGTGTGCAGCAGCATTCAAAGACTTCACTCAGAATCGGTATCTACCGGGCTAGGTTCTCTTCCAGCACAGAGGAATTCACCATCCATACAATGCTCTTTATATCTTCAGGCCCTGATCCTGAAAAAGCTAGTCTAAATGTCTATAAAGAGTACACTTGTACTTAAAATGCTCAAGCATACATCCTAAGACTTCAGAAACCTAAAGACTGATGCAGAGGTGAGGACAATATAACAGACAGGATTTTTAATCTACTTATGTAATATACTGGAAACCTTTTCCAATTATCATAGCAGTATGAAATATGTGCCTGCTACCTCTATTCATCTTTCAGGACACCTTGTCTAGGCTTTGTAGAAGAGAAGGATTTTGAATAAAATCTTAACAATAGTGACCCCAACAGCTGGACTAAACCCATGAAGGATGGCGTACAAAATTAGTTCCCCTTCATTAAGTTTTTGCTGCATCCCTTCCCCCAAGAAGTCCTGGCTGCATTTCCTCTTCCCATTTAAGGCAGAGAGAAAGTATGGGAAAGCAGAGTTATTTAGTTTTCACTCTTAATATAGGGGTAATGATGCTGCCAGCATTCGGTAGACCATCCTCAGTAGCAGTAATGGCTGGGACAAGGCAAGCTGGTTTCTTTAGAACCCTCTAGTTTTCTGGAATAACCACCTTCTTGCCCCTGTCCACTTTCCATTGACACAACAGTGCCTAGAAGGAGGAATGACTCCCACTGACTCCTCCAGGTCTGAGCAAGGAAAAGGAAATGTAGATGAAACCCTTGACTCTGTTCCTCAGCTACAACAGTGCAACTCCCAGCCAACCATCAGCACCTCTCCTCCTCACACTTGCACACTTCTACACCACCTCTGTGCATCAGTGGGGGACAGCAGCATTTCCCAGTAGCTTAACACCCCCCCC
>NW_009259318.1:1027133-1066522 GCF_000687185.1 Egretta garzetta | reverse complement strand
CCCCCCTTACTTATTCCATAATACCGCACCTTCCTTTGCCCTAAGGCAGAGAGAAAAGTAACAAGCCACCCACGCAGCTCCACCTCAGTTACTGACATACCTTGAACAGCATGAGGTTAGGGGATAAATGTTAGCTTATTTTCACCAATGACACAAGAAAGGAAAACCCTGAAAAGCCCATCAAGAAGAAAGATCCTACTGATCCTCCCCAAGCATGTGGGGAGTACTAAGCCACAGAGCCTGGGAATGTCAAAGGAATACTGATTTTCTACAGGGGCATTGAAAAGAATGCAGGCACCCACTTCCCCAGTCACGTATTGTATATGCTTTGGGAGACAGTGCCTGATTGTTCATAAATGTATTTGCTGGAAATTAATTTTACATAACCAGAAACTCCAGAAAGTTTTGTTTGTCATATACAGGAGTGTCTCTCTGGTTGTCACTACGAGCTTAGCATAAGCAATTATTCTAATATACATCTAATATTCATCTACAGCAATGCCATCTCATACTTTACAGTCACTAGCGTAACTTGGTGATTAGCAGGCTTCATGCTCCAAACAGCAGGAGAAAAAAGTAGACCTAAGATGGTTAGAAAGCCAGATTGTTCATTCGTAGCCACCATAACAACCCCTTCCAGCAGACGGTTCTCAAACACACAAACCCTCCATTACATACATAAGCTAGCCCACATGTGTATACTTTGACATATATTCCCTGTCATATACAGTGGTACACATATTCACTCTCCTCCTGTGGGTGCTTGTTACTACTAAATCTCAAAGCATTAGTGGACTTCCCTCCACACCCCTATATTTGACAAAAATACTCATTTGACTCTTTTTAAGAAGTGCTTTCTTCTACCTCAATCTAGTGTATTTTTAATAAAGCATATAGCTCAGCCTTCCCTTTTCTTTTGGTGGACTCATTTCCATGAGGTTCTCTGAAAGGTCAAAGATCAGCACTGTCTTACCCTTCCCTTCTGCTACCCCCATTTGAGTCCACAGTGCTTTTTTCCACATTTTCTTTTCATCCTTTCTCTTGTTGCACTTGTGCTTGACTGGAAGCCAAAGTTTATCACTAAAGCATTCTCTTGAATCATGCAAAATGAGAGATCTAATATTAACACAATTTGTGACAAGGGAATTAGAGAACAGAGAAAGCTCTACTATGTTACTCACTCCATCTCAGGTCCTTCTGTGGCCCCAGTTAAAGTAGTAACTGAGCACTATCTATCAGTTAGTGGATCTATGCTTACAAGACTCTGTGTAGCAATGCATTTATGTATCTGTTTTTGTTAGCACCACAAACCATTGAGTATGAGCCAAAAAGGACTCTGATGTTTACAGCCAGACTAAAAAAAAAAAAAAAAAATTCAAAAGATGTTTCCGAAATATCACTCTGTCATTGCATCACAGGCTCTTCAAATTCTATAGATGTTTCAAAAAATTGTGCTCTATAGCTTCCTAGGAGCTTAACAGGTCAATCTGGGCCTGCTTAGAGGCACTGCAGTCTTTGTAAGGCTGAAAATTTCCATCAAACCTATATCTAACCTCTAACAGGTTTTAGAAACTAGGGATAAGCTTTACCCTGGTTATCCCTAGGAATTTAAAAGCATCTCTGCTAGTCATCTGAACTCCCATTATAGTCACCAGAGTCAGGCATTTCCTCAACATGATCCACTTACTGTACGGTCAACATTTAAGGTTGTCAATGAATCACACCCAGCAATTCCTTTTCATCTCAATTGAAAGTAAAGGGAACTTAGAGTGCACAAAGTGCAGTGCTCATAGATGTCTAAAAAGGAGATCTTCCCCTCCCACTGCTCATCTTTCTCCACTCAGATGTACCAATGTGAAGGGTCACTTTACCCATACTGTAAGACCACTGAGGTGCAAGAGAGTCAAAGGTACAGTTTGCATGGAGACTTCAGTATGAATACAAAATAGATGGCATTTAGCACATTTAATTCCCATACCTGAAAATACCTGCATGAGAAGCTGAGCAAGCTGACGTGCCTTTGTAATTGGTCCTGCTTTGCACAAGACACTATTAGAGATCTCCAGTGGTGCCTTCCAACCAAGATTTCTCTACAGTTCTATGAAACCAATATAAGTTCGGAGGTTTGTAAGACTGGAATGTGCAAACAGCATTACAGAAATGATGACAAGATGAGAATGTACCACCAGTCATCATGTCCAAGTGCCATAGCCTGCTAGCTATCTACCAAACAATAGAAAAAATCACTATTAAGTAATATTAATAGATCTAATAGTTTATCACTAATTTGGAGTCTGGCCCCATTACCATTCATAATAATGAACAGAGGGCATTCATAAGGCACAGGAAACTGGAAACCCCAAAACCCAAGTAGGACAATGAAGTGATATAAAAGGGCCTTCAGAGACTAAATTAGAGGTATGAAATATAAGCAAGATTAATTCTTTTTCTGTCATTTGTTCTCCCAACAACAGAAGCAACATGACTCTGCTACGCTGGCCAACTCAGATCCTCAAGTATTGTTTATTAGCTACATGCTATATACAAGTAGCTTCCTACCCACACTGCAGCTCTGACTGTTTCTGTAGCTCTGACTTTTTTTTGGCAGCCTTCAAGGAACCAGAATGCAGTGAGTGTCACCAAATGCCTCACAGATAGTTTTAACAAGCATACAGCTGGATTGCAATATATTCAAGACTTAAAAATGTAGATATGCAGTGGGAAGAAGAACTGGATAGCAGCGCTACCAAAGAATGGCACTGAAAGCCAGAAGAGAAATACATAGAGCAACCAGTCTGACGATACTACCAAAAAATCCTAGGCCAGATTACATAGGAGCACACCATAGTCTAATCATTTCTGAAAACTGAAAATGCCAGGAAGATACTTAAGCTATATCCACCACTATCTACATCTTGCACCATTAGACAGTCGGGAAGACTATCAAGTGATGAAGAATGAAAACAGTTGCCAGCTCCAGGCATTTAGGATTCTCATAGGACAGACACAGGATGGAGAATTAGAATGAGGGACTACAACTAAAACTGGTGGATTTAAGTACAAAAAGAAAGTGACCCAAGTGTCAGAAATGTCCTAGTGGTAACATCCAGAAAACAACCTCTCCAAAGGGGAAAGGCTAGAAGCAGCACCACATCAGCTATTAAAACAGTCTGAGGAATACCCTGGAAGGAATTATCCCACATTGTCTAGAAGATGGACTTCCCAGAGTAACCAGGTCTTTCCAATCCCAGGCTAATAAGATGCTGTAATTCAGCATCTTTCCCTTAAGTATATCTATACGACCTGCTAAAAAGCAGCAGTTGGGAAGCCATAAGGCAGGACATTCCATTCTCAGCCCCAACTGGGCTAAGCAGAAATCCCTTGGATGTAACTGATCCCAGTAAATCAAAGAGCAAGACCCACAGAAAAGGAGGAAATGCAGATCTTCTGAAGCTGTTCCAGTACTTCCCACCCCCCCATTACAATTAAGGGAATTTTCAGGATGGCCTGAACCATCCTACAAAGTTTTACAAGCTTCAAAAGCAAGCTGCAGGGAGAAGAAATGTAAGCTGACTGCCATCTCTCACCAACTTATTGACTGAGACTGATGTGAGGAGGAATGACACTACACCCTTCCAACTCTGCTCTCCGGGGTACCTGCAGATCCCCCAAGCCTTTCAGCCAAGGCCTCCACAGTGGCACACTAGGGCCCAGATTCCCCCTGACCTAGGGCCAAACCCCACAGCATTGCCCATTTGCTAAAGACCTACAGCAAACAGTAACTGGAGAGCCCAAGCCTGAAGTAAAAAGCTGTAGCCAGTTCTTCACAAACCCTGTGGTTCACCTGGAGGCAGGTACTGGTGCTTATCTGCTATAAAAAGCAGTCTTTAAACTAGTATTTTCTTAAATGAAAGAAAAGAGATTTAAAGGGATGTCTAATACATGGATATAGGTCATGCTGCTGCTTATAAGATGGTGACTTCTGTCAATATTTCCACTATATTCCTAAACTTTATCTTCCACTGGTGACATCAATAGACTGAGTGAATCCTTTCAAGAATCCTTTCAGGCTTCTGTCTGCAGAGCTGTACTGTGGAACAGTACTGAGGAAATTCAAGAGCTAAATACCAACACAGTCACTCTCAGCAGAAGCTTTTTCCAGATTGGAGCATTTCAATACACTGAGAAGAAACCCATTGGGTTATTTTCACTATTAGTCACAGACTGGCTG
Source organism: Egretta garzetta (assembly GCF_000687185.1). Taxonomy (NCBI): domain Eukaryota; kingdom Metazoa; phylum Chordata; class Aves; order Pelecaniformes; family Ardeidae; genus Egretta; species Egretta garzetta. The sequence goes on along the minus strand of NW_009259318.1, from coordinate 1,062,291 downwards.
AAGTTGTCAGGGACCTCTGGAGGTCATCTGGTCCAACCCCCCTGCTCAAGCAGGGCCACCTACAGCTGGTTGCCCATGACCATGTCCAGACACCTTCTGAACATCTTCAAGGATGGAGACTCCATAACCTCTCTGGGTAACCTGTGCCAGTGCTCAGTCACCCTCACAGTAAAAACAAAAGTGTTTCCTGATGTTCAGGGGGAACTTTCTGTGCTTCAGTTTGTGCCCATTGCCTCTGGTCCTGTCATTGAGCACCACTGAAAAGAGCCTGGCTACATCTCCTTTACCCTTCCCATCAGATAGTTAATTATACGCATTGATGAGATCCCCCGAGACGTCTCTTCTCAAGAGTCCTGGCTCTCTCAGCTTTTTCCTCACAGGAGAGACACTCCAGTCCCTTCATCATCTTCATGGCCCTTCACTGGACTCTCTCCAGCATGTCCATCTCTGTCTTGTACTGGGCACCCAGAACTGGAGACAATACTCCAGACATCCCCTTGGTGAATCTGTGCAGCCTACTCTTAATCACCTTCCTGTCCTTGGAAATAGTTTCCACAATGAATTGTTCCATCACTTCCACACAGATCAAGGTGAGTGTGACCAGCCTGTAGTCCCCTGGGTCCTCCTTCTTGCTCGCTAATGTAAGGTGGCAAGGAAGAGTGTGATGATACTCTTTTCATAAAAAGAAAGCTGACAAGTGTCTGGCATCTACACTGTGGTCCAAAGCAGGGAATGATAGATCCAACCATACAGAGACCCAGCACAGCCCTCAACAACTTTACGTTGCTAATTTGAGGACTGCAATGCCATGTAAATAATGCACAGACTTCAGGTTGAGCTTCCCCAAAAGTGAATACTTTTCCCTCTACAGGAACCAAAAACTATGACATAAAGGCATATAGCAGACCTCAGGCAAAAGAAACTTTACATGCTGATTAGGTCATAGTATGAAAAGCTAACATACAAACAGAAAAGTATATAGAAAGTTAAATAATTAAGAAAAGATATCTTTAATTTAAGAGCTATGCCTTTTTTGAAAGCAGCTGGTCTGGAATTTGAAATAAAATCAGACTTCCCTCGACTGCCTCCTTTCCCCATTACTTCATTAATTTTCCTCAAAGCATTAGGACATAACTGAACTCCAGCAGTTGAATCAGCTACCAAATAAACATGTTACATTGTCTTTAGGCTGAGCTACAGCATGTTATAATAATATTTAAGTTGAAGTGAATGTCTATTCAGTGTAAGGATTATTAATAAAATTCCTTTTAGTAACATTCCTTTGGCTGGACTATTTGGGGTCAGTTTAAAAAAGTTTTCTTCAGTAAGAAGAGATTCTGGAAGAAACAAGTGTTCTAAGAGAGTCTTTTACTTTCAAGCCTATCAGTTTAGGAGGCAAACCCAGTGCAAACAAACAAAAATAAATTATGATCAGTTGGATAGTTTAATTGCTGTTATTAACAAACCAGAATTACAGTATTGACAGTTGCTTTTTTTTTTACTTACAACTTCAGACCAAAAATTTGCTTTACATATTTTTCTCAGGTACCTGAATTAACAGATTCTATCAGCAACTTATCAGTTTAAATAGGTGCTTTTCTTTGAATCCACCTGGAAATGCACACAGCATCAGTTGCTGCTAGGAAAATATTTATTATTTGCAAGACGCAGCTATCAACAATTGCACAACTATTTCTGCACCATTATTGATTACCAAAGATGACAGCTTCATGCATCAAAGTAAGGAGAGTGAAGTGCTGCCCCATTTCCTGTTTGCACCAGAAGAATACCGCTTAGCATTATCTATCTAGGATCATTATCTGACTGGCAGTAAGAAAGCTAGATAAATAATTTTTATTCCAAAGCTCATTAAAATGTGCTTGGAAGGACCTAATGCAATGTCCTTTCACATCAGTGGAAAAACCTTACTTCTTCATTGAAGAACCTTCATGAACATAAGTTTTACCTTCCACATAACTCACTGCAAATCTAGTCTGCATAGCATAATTATGGGTGCTACCATTACTGGAAAGCACCTAAACCCTAAAGTTTCAGTCACCCTTTCGGGAGAGAAATTATTCTCAAAACCAGTAGTCAGGACTTGGGCAAAAGTCCAATTACCTCTGAGGGGCTAATGCTACTCCCGGGACTCATCAGGTTCCCACTTACGCACAGGAAGGTTATGCTGCCATCAACAGAAAAGAAAGCAGCAGCCTACCCACTTAAACAGATCCCTACAGCTGCCACTGCACAGAAAGGATGCAGCAAAGGCCTAAGTAAAACAAAAATTGCTTGTGTGATGCATTCACATTAACTGCAAACCCAACCTTTCCCAAGAAAGCCCTGATTAAGTACTGGAGACAAGCCAGATAGTAAATGAAGCATTTCTATGAAAAATTCAGTCTCTGATTCATTTCTATTGGCTTCAAAGTTGTTTGTTTAAAGATGTTTCATTCCCACAGCACATTTAAAGCAAACAGGTACTCAAAAAGCTTCAGGACTTCTTCAGCTTTTCCCCTTCTCCCAGTCCTCCCAATTCTTAAGTTTCTCTCAGCAGCTTGAAAATGGAGTGTCCTTCTGTACATCCTTCTATGACTTTATGTACATACCAATTCCCTTCTTCCAGCAGAATTGCATACATGCATGAGCCATGCATGTTGCTTCAGCATTGACAGCAGAGGGAAATGGTGACTTGGACTTCCTGGACTCAGCATTTCAGAAGGGGTTGATTTTACTGGCTGGCGTTTACATACTACATCTGCTACATCAGTTAATTTATCATGGGGGTTTTGTTTGCTTGCTTTTGAGCAAGAGAATGAAAGCATTTCCTTGGGGAAGAAAAACCACTAGGTATAGACTCCAGAAATGGTCCATTTTCAGCCAGTTCAACTTAATTTATAATTCACTTTAATTTATGATACAAAGAGTCTGTAGTAAGCAAGTGGATATTAGTGAAAAAGTAAAGTGACCACAAAGAATCACTTAATACATCTGCATGCGAAGCGGGAAAAGCATTCCTTTGACAGTTACTACAGTTCCGTTAAAGCAATGCAAGCTGCTCAAGGGAAGCCTGTGCCACAGAATAGAGTAGAGCACCACAGTACCTAAAGCAAGCTCCAGCGCCACGCCAGCCCACGCGCGCTCTGCCCCACATCTCCCAGCAGAGGTTGCAGCTGGAACCTCACATCAGCAGTACAACAGCGAAGGGTCTGCCTGTAACTCCTGCCTCCCAGATGCCGTGGCCGTAGCCTTCTCCCACCCTGGGGACAGCACAGCCCCCCTGTGCAGGGGAAGACTGGCTCTAGGTCTCTTTGCTCTTGCCATGCCCACAGTGCATCAGTGGGACACTTTCAAGGCAAGGTCTCAGTCACCTTTAGCCCACGTGAGACTGTATTACCACTTAAAGGAATGGTCCTCACTTTTTGCCCTGCCCATAGCTTTGGGTATCCTGTTGTTTCCCCGCTCCCCCATCTTGCACTAGCACCACTAATCTAGCTACACAATGATCCTTCCAGCAGACTGATCAAGCTGAAAGCTAGTTTTCACCCAGGCTTGGGGAGCTGATCTGAGTCACAGCACAGCTTCAAGAACACTCAGGTAGATATGGGCTTGTTGTGAACATTAGCCAAGCGCAGGCAGAAGAATTGCTCCTTTTGGCAGCAGATTGTAATTCAGTCAGGATAAGCTGACTGTGAAGCCACATTCTCAGTCAAACACTTCTTTTAACTCAGCTCCAATGGCTGTAGCCACAAAGAAATATACACTTAGCCGGTAGGTTGCAGGGTTCTCTGGAGTAAGGACCACTTTTTCACCTACCTTTGTGCTACTCCCAGAACCAAAAGGCACCCCAGCTCAAGTGACATTGAGTCATCTCAGCTTTTAAACATTAAATTGTTATAACCACCATCCTAGATCCATGCTGATCACGCCACATCAGACTCCAGCTCTTTCTCCTGTGCAGGAAACAGGCATATGTTTCACAAGCGTGTTTCACTCCTAAGCATACCCTGTCCCCAGTAACCAAGATCTTGGTTCTTTTCCCTCTGAACCCTATTAGGGCTTTCTGCCATCTGCTACCTCTGTGACAGATGCTTGTATAACTGACAGATCAAGCTAAATATAAGGTATCAACACACCCGTATGCACCAACCGTTCCAAGTTTAGTACTCCTATTGTATGCGAGGCCTAAATATAGTAAGATAAAACAAAAACATCTTTCATGTTGAAATATTCTTCAGATTGATGACTCCTCAGCACAAGGCCTCTAAAGCTTAACAGGGGAGGGAGGGGACGACATCTCCTGAGGGTGTTATTAGGAGATTAAAAGCGTAATTTCCAACTCTCCCCCCAAATGAGGATAGTGCACTCTGACAAGCAACACAGTCGAGCTTAACTGTGTTTACCACCATGGGTGAAAAACCAGCATGATATGGAAGCTCACTGTCAGAGAGCAGCACGCTGTAGACAAGACCAGCTCAGCTTGGGAGGGGACTGTCGTATTTTCTAGGCCTGTAGGCCAGGAGCAGATGTTTCTCATCTTGCTCAACAGAGCAAAGCTGGCCTCTTTTCCCGGGCTCCAGGGACCAACATGGGTAGAAAAACTGCTCTGTTCTCCTCCCCCAGGGCCGCAAGGCTCATATGTCCTAACTGACAGTGAAATCAGTGAAAAGAAACCCTTTGCAGACTGAAGAACACCCAGCAACCACAAAAGCTGCTGTTTCTTTCGAGCATTTCACCTTGAAGTAACTCAGAGTGCTTTACATACTGCAAGTAGCTGCCATTTCACCCACCGCAGAAACCCAGCTACTGATCCTGTGAGAGGCGGCAGCTGCTTAAGTAGGCTATCAGGTGAAAAAATATTTGAGGCATGGAAGTGGAACATGCCACTGAGAAATAGTATCATGGGGGAGGGGAGAGGCACATTTAATTAGGGGAAATATAAATACTCACACTGGATTTTGGCCAGCTACTCTGACTTGAGAAGCCTGTTAACCCCAATGAGCCAAAACCTTTGGGTTTTGTCTCTCAAAAACCACTGACAATGCAAATATTACCCTGTCTTCTGGTACCATTGCAATGTACAGACACAGCACTGTATCTGATGAGCCAGAGCTGCCAATACCATGGCCTCTTTCTTCCAGGTTTCACTTAGGAGTCTCCTGGTCAGATACAGTCTATTTTACAAAATGACTCTGCATTTAAGTCCCACTAAATACAATGACTAAGTTTTGGGTGACTTCAGGGAGCTTTAGAGTACACCACAAAGGGTGTAATACCTGTCTCCAACAACAGAGCTGGCTAAAAAGCTAGGTGCTATGCACCATCAACCAGAAAACCCTTCCTTGCCTGCCTGTTCCTTAAACTGTAAAGCACAACCATGCTGACTGGAACATGGAGTATGTTGTGCCTCTAAACTAAAGAATGACGGCTCTTATTTTATTACAGCTTTCCCTTTCTGCATTTTAACATAAGTTAACAAACATGAAGACATCTATACCTGTCTTATGTTCAACACATCAAAACCTTCAGATAGCTGATAGCCATAGGATAAAACCCCCAGACCTCAGAGAGTCAACAGAGAGACAGGAGATTCCAGGAAACTGAAGACAGGATTGGCAAATGCATGGGCAAAAAGCTAGTATGGATATAGAGCAGGGTCCAACAGTGACTTGATAACAGTGGTCTCACGAGCACCTGCTTGTCTGCTGTGTTCCCAGGTCATTCACACCATTTAACAGTTCCCAACTTTAAACAGCCCTGCTGTCACTTATATGACCAATCTGCAGCATTGGAGCTTCACTCAGACATCTTGAAAGCTACCCGTACTTCAGAAAATCAGCAGCTGGCCACTATGGGTGCTGGAACATAACCCTAGTATCAGCAACACCAAATATTATCAAAGAATTTGGGTCCCAGAAATGACTAGGAAAAGGACATAAGAATGGCTCACCAAAAGACAACTGTTTTGAGAGATGGGCAGAGTTTCAACAAGTAAGATGTGAAAAGTATCATGCTCCACTGAGGAGGGGAGGAAGAGGACAGCTGAAGTTCAGTGCAGTAGAGAGTATCTAAGTGATGTGCTGAGATAAATCATCACTGGAGAAGCTGTTACTACAAGGTGCCATAGTCAGAACAAAGGTGGAAGGAACCTCTGAAAGTCTACATTTCAATCCAAAGTAGGGCTATCTGCAAAGCTAGGTCAGGTTGCTCAGGGCCCTCAGGTCTTCCTGTTTTGCAAACTCCCACTGACGTGACTTCCCAGTCCAGAAAGAAAGAGGGTAGGGCTAGATATTCCAAATTGCCATCCTTTTTTAGGTGTTTCTGTGTTAGTCACCCAGGTTGAGACACAGAGCGTGGGATTTTCATGCCTGTTCAATAGCTTGAGCCCCACTCTCCTCTGAAGATGCCAGAGGCAGCAAACAGGGAAGATCAGGGTGAGAAGAGGTCTTTAAAAAGTCTGTCCATTAATACTATCAGAATAAAAATAGTAGCAAAACCCATTGACCTCACTTTGGACATTTTCACAAAAGTATTTTTAGCCAATTAAACCCCACAGAATGCCTTTTAAAAAAGAAGATGAAGATTTTTTTCCTTTTCTAGACAAACTACCCTGCAGCAATATCTGCTCTTCTCTAACTGATCCCACTTTATTGTTCAAACTGAATAATAAATATTTGCTAGCCTAAGGAAGTACTGAAGATCACCACTGTCAAACTGCATACCGCTATAACTCCGCTGAAGGATTTAATCTCAGTGCAATTTCCTCATGAAAACACAAACTTTTCAGCAGGCAAAACAAGCTGTGAACATACTGTCAAGAAAACTTTTCAAAAGGCGTTCTTCAGAGCAGTTACAGAACACTGACGCAAATACTTGCAACAGCCCCACAGAAAGTCATGCACATTTTTTGTGCCAATATTTTTTTCCACTGGAAAACGCAGGTATTTGATCTGTTTCAGGAGCTTTGCTGATACATGTGTAAAACACAAATTCAGTTAAAGGAGTGCTCAGCTGTTACTAGCATAAATAATTTTTAAATGACCCAGGCTCTTCCCTTCCCCATGAATTTTGTTTTATGTAAAACTTTTTTTTTCCCCACCCTGCTTTGGGAAGCGAAACAGTCAGCCCAAGAAAATTTGGTTCCCATCCAGATCAACATTTCAATAACTTCTACAGAATTTGGTCAGTAGGTACTTCTTACTATAGATAGGTGTGAGTCCAGGATTCAAACTTGCATGACCATCGCCTGAGCTTCCCCAGGAGTGAGACGGGAGTCAGGCTTCATAAGGTCAGGAAGAACACAATGAGTTAGTTCTTTGGAGACTTTGCATGCAATGCAACAATAATTGATACATTTTGCATTTTTAAATATCCAATTAAGACTCAGGACTGAACAGCAATTGCAGCAGGGCCCTATGGGAACCATGCACATAAATGAGATAAATGAGTTTGTGTTCCCATGGTAATGTTCTAAACAAATCATTACAGTATGTCTATCAAATACTTCCAAGGACATTCACAAATGATCATGGGAAGAAATCTTTTGGCTCAAGGAATGGGTACAGTATCACCCCCTTTCTACATAGTAACATCTCCATGGTATCTGGGCATCCTCCCACTGTAAACTCAGAGATGTGACTTCTGTCCGCAACCTCCTTCCCAGAATTACCATAGGAGAGCAGAAGTCAGCTCCTTTTCCTCAAAGGAGTCTGAGTGGGAAAACACAAATGAAGACTGATCAAGCCCGTACATTGAAGGGCATGATTCAGAGACGCTTACAGACAGAGATGAAGTGGGATGGCAAAGAAGGAAAGCACAGCCATTGGGACCATGACAGATCCATGCTGAGCTGCTCCACTTAAGTGATTTTCTGAACCAGAGCCACCATGCTTAGCCCTTTCTGCACGAGGGTGAAGCAGTGATTCCACAGGCAGCGAGAAGCATCTAAGCCCTCTCTAGTTTGAGGCAAGATGAGACTAGAATGAAAGGCTTTCAGCCATTCTGTGGTCCCAGCACAGCACTGGCAGCCATGGATGGGCTACACCGGTGCTGTGGCCCCTCTCTAGTGGGAACACAAGGATATTTTGCCTCCTTAGCTTGTTTCATCTCTGGATATCCTGGTGCATTCAAACTGGGTTTTCAAGAATCATGTTCTCTTCCCAAAGACAAATGTCTCCCTACAATTTTAGTTCTACCTGCTTGCTCCTCTTTCTCAGCTCACCTATAGTAATAACTCCTACCAGAGCAGAGGTGACCACTGTCCACCATAAACACAAACACAGAGCAGTAAAACATCTGGTACCAGACCACAATCATTTCACCCAACTCAGGAACAAAACACAGGAATAACCACAAAACTCACGAATAAAACACCGAAGTTAGAAGAAAGCAGCAGCTTCTCCCCAGCGGATGCATATGGCAGAAAGCATTGACATCTCTCTTCTATCATGAAAAAACCCTCTTCCTTCAATACTGCTACAGTACCTGGGCTGAAGTACTTTGCACAAACTAAGCCACAGCCTCCTTGTACCAGAAGAGACTGGATGATGCACAGCACTGAAGTCCTCAGCATTCACCTGTGCCTTCAACCCTAGCATTTCCCACAGCGGAATCTTTCTTCTGCAAATCCTCTGCAGAGACTGCTTCATTACTGGCATGCAAAGGATAGCCAAGGTGATTTCTGAGCTACAAGCTGCAGCTCCACTACTCTCAGAAGAATCTGTGTTGTCTTGTTCTCCCCTGTCTCTTTCTCATGTAGCACCTATTCTTAACACAAAAGTGTTATCTGGAAGTGACCTCTAGAGGTGTACTGGGTTTTGGCTGGGATAGAGTTAATTTTCTTCTAGAATAGCTTCTATGGGGCTATGTTTTGGATTTGTGCTGAAAACAGTGTTGATAATACACAGATGTTTTCATTACTGCTGAGCAGCTCTTGCACAGACTCAAGGCCTTTTCTGCTCCTCATGCTGCCCCACCAGCAAGTAGGCTGGGGGTACACAAGAAGCTGGGAGGGGATACAGCCAGGACAGCTGACCCCAACTGACCAAAGGGGTATTACACACCATATCACGACATGCTCAGCAATAAAAGCTGAGGGAAGAAGAAGGAAAGGGGGGGACGTTCATTATGGCGTTTGTCTTCCCAAGTCACCGTTACGCCTGATGGAGCCCTGCTTTCCTGGAGATGGCTGAGCACCTGCCTGCCCATGGGAAGCAGTGAATGAATTCCTTGTTTTGCTTCACTTGCATGCATGGCTTTTGCTTTACCTGTTACACTGTCTTTATCTCAACCCATGCATTTTCTCACTTTTGCCCTTCCAGTTCTGTTCCCCATCCCACTGGGGGGGAGTGCATTAATGGCCACTTGGGTCTAAACCACAACAAGAGGTCATCTAGACCAACCTCCTGCTTAAAGCAACACCATTATCAGTGCTAGATCAGGTCAGCTGCAGCTTCATCTAGCCAAATCTTGGAAATTTCAAAGGTTGGAGTTTTCAACACCTCTCCAGGTGACTCATTCCATTGCTAAACTACCTACCTGGTGACTTTTTTTTCTAATGTCCAATCTGAACCTCACTGAGTATCACTGGAGACCTCACACAGGGATTTTTCTCCATCTCAGTATCATTTCTCTCTCAGATAGCTCCCAACCTTATCCATCAAACTCCCACACTAACACACACCACCTTGCCCTTGCATTTTCAAAGGTTTATATAGGACATACAGCTGTACAGCTCCTGTTAAATACGACCTAATTTGGTTCCAAGTTTAGCATTACCAGAAGGACAGTTTCAGGGATGGGAATTTCACGGGTTTGTGACTGTGCAGTCATGTGTTTTTAAGAAATAGTTAGTGTGCAAGTGCAACATTTTCAGTAAGGCACTTGAAGAACAGGATGTTTCTGACAGTGTTTCCAGGGACCACTGTTCTCCAGTGTTTCTAGGGTCCCAAAAGTTAGCAAGGACCATTTGGCCATCTCACATCAACACAAATTTGTGATTCTGTTTCAGGCCAGCCTGCATCACAGAACGCCCACGGAGACTGACAGGCACCTTCCAGAACCTAGAGTATTATTTTAAGAGCACCACAGAGAGACAGTGGAAAAGGTCAGGAGATTCATGTACCAAGAGCATAAACTGCAATACCAGAACTTCCAAATGTGAAAGAAGCAAGCCTGCCTCTACATTCTCAATGGAAGACAATAATCAAAGGAAACCTGCAAACTGTGAGGACACAACTCAGTCATACTGTGCAGCTCCCCTTGAAGCCAGCAGGACCTGTAATTATGTTCTCACAGGAGAATATACTTCTGAGATGATGCAGAGGTGCTTACAGCATAGTTTCACTTTAGAGGGAAAAAAACCCCAAACCTCAAAATCCATGTTAGAAAGACTTGATTATATATTCTGACAGAAGAACAAAATGAATGGGCATAAGGAGGCAGGAGATGCAGTGTAGGCGATTCACAGCAAAGCATTTAATGGTGTCTCAAAAATTATGCTTGAAATATAACTTGGACATAATAAATGGGTTGAAACCCAAGTATAATTGCATAAATGTACAGTAGCAATGGGCTGCACTGTATCAGAGAGCATTAACTGCACATTGGAGGTGAGAGCTTCTTAATTACCTCCATGTAAATACATGGATTTCAAAGGAGAGAAGTGGCTATAGCTGGACAGCATGAGAAATCGGAATGGTAGACAGCAGCTATGAAATGCAGCTTGGAAATTCCACAAAGAAGTCACTAAAGCTGATTCTTCACTGACCAGTACATCAACACTGACCAATACATACAATACAATCAGACCCATGGTTTTCAAAACAATTTGGCATAATAAGGGGATGAAAAATAGTCCAGGGGGTTGAGGCGAGGATCAGTCTGAATTATAGAATGGCGGGTTGATACTGTTTCCACAGCAGTCAGTGGCAAAACTCAGTCCTCTATTGCCTTGTACTGCTGTGGCCAAGCAGCACACTCATGCAAATTGAGTGCAAAAATAGTACCCCATCAGCACAGCCATTGGAAACATCTCATGGAGAGGGTATCAAATAACAATGCAAAATGCGAAGGAATTGTAAAGAGAGGCTAATAATTTCAATGGGAGAAGGGTAGGACCATTATAAGAAAGTGTCAAGAGATCTGGGCTTAGCAATATTCTCACCAGCTGTGTGTAAACTCTGTTACGTGATATGGCCAAGCAGCCAGTATCCTTTGCAGGCTTTGTCTACACCGGGAAAAGCATGAGTGGGCAGAGATACCCACTTAACCAGGGAGCTCCAGAAACAGTTTTACAGCCACAGCAGAAATGAAGTGCCCGGAAGTCAATGAACTAATTTAAGATACAGCTTCTCTGCAGACATAAGGTCCATGTCTACATAATGCTGTAAATAGCAACATGGTATGGATTCTTCAGCTGGCACTGTGTAGACATGCTGCACAGATATATAGAGAGATTATACCTCAAATTACTGCATTGATTTCTGGGATCATCTGTATGGAAAGCATAGTAGCGACCTGGAACAATTCCATTCAAGTGTGACAAAAAGACTTCAAGGGCTCTATTTATGAAGAAATTATTTCTCTCCATCAGTGTGCCCTAATTTTATTCTCCCTTTTGCTTCCAGAGTTCTATCCAGTCTCTCTCATAGGGCAAATTACATAAATACCAGGTAAAAAAGCTGAGGGAAGTGAAAGACATCTGCCATGCACTTGAAAGAACCAAAGAGCAGGGTGGGGAATTAACTGTCACACACTACAGGGAAAAGTCACAGTGAAAAGACACTGGGGAAAAGAAATTTAGGATGTCACACTTTCCAGTGATTAAATCCTTTCTGAAGATGTGAATACCAAGGAAGATTGCTGATTGAGATTTTTTGTCTCTCATATAACACCAGCACAACTGGGACCTCAAAGGTCCCATGCTCAAAGGACTGGATTTGATCTTCTAGATATATGAATCATGAGTTCCGGTTAGTGAGAATAAAATCCTCTCTAGAATAGACAAGCAGCAATTCATGGAGCGGTGAATGTTTCCATGCCTAATCACTATGCTGATGGGATTCCCATTACTAGAAATTTGTGACTACAAGCCATGTAAACCCTGAAAAACCTCAAAATAATCATCACTGAGACTGAAAATTATCCATCAAGGCCTTTTTCAAGAGAAAGATGGGATAAAGGTGAGTTAGCCTGTCTATAAAAAGTTGATGTTTATAGACTCTTATTAGTCTCTAAAACCTTTGGGATTTCTGAGTTTAAATAGGAATGAGTATTGCCTCTTACTGCACTACGTAATAGAAACACAAGGCTTCCTTCAACTGCCACAGGTTTACTGTGGAGGGGCTACCATATCTATAGAGTCAAGACTTCTCTGTTGACCCTCCAGTAAGTTACATTCTTCTCTCTACATGACAAGCTCTGCTCTTTCTCCCCCTAGCTAGCAAAGGTGGAGCTGGAGTGGAGCTGTGAGAGGTGGGAGGGGAACAGGGAGCAGTAATTACGTTAAGAATTGGTTTCACAGGCAAGGACTTAGATAAATCAGGGTGCTCACTGTAATGAAGTCTGCTAAATGTGAGGGTTTTTTTCAGTTTTAAGCTCCCTCTCACCCTCAAGAAAAAGTAATTGTCAATAATTCAAAATTAGTTTTGGTTTGGGGATTTTTTTTTTCTTTTTTGACAGCCAGATGTTTTCTTCTAGCAACAAGAGAACTCTTGGGTATTTTGCTGAAAATTGCTGGAGAAAAGAAAAGGCTTCTATTTCAGATCATGTTTTTGCATCTTTCAAAAAGCTTTCCAGCTTGTTTTTTCTAGATGAGATTTTTTATATTGTTGAAAGTAAGTAAACTGAGGAAAGTGAAACCTCCTCTCTTCTACTTCAGCTGCTGGTTTGTGAAACCATAAATATTTCAGGAAGTGAAGCTTTTAATCTCTTTCTTTAGCCCAAAGATTCACATCTATTCCTTCTTGGCAAATCCCTTCTTTGTTTTCTGACTCTTAACACTTGCACCAGAACTTCTGCAAATGGAAGAAAACCAACACCCCTCCTTCCACACCGTGTGGAAATTAGATTTCAGGTCAAAAAATTCCCTACATCAGAAGAATCTAAGCATCCTTTTTTTTTTTCTGATTCTGCAGAGACCAATAGTCTCAGTTAAGGATGAAATTCCCAGCCTATAACTCTGTCCGTGTTCCCATTCGTAGACTATGATTGACTAAGATGAAGACGTGACCGATTTATAACAGTGTATTCTAGTACAATGTTTGTCCTTTGTCTGCGCCTGGATTTTTACAGTGGCAGCATCTGCTTCACACTGCCATCAACTCACAGCGATGTTCCCACTATCTCCTTAGGCTATGATGAATGTAATTTTTCAATGTTTGCCTCAATCCCACACAGCAGTAATCAGCAATTATCAAAAACAGCAAACACAAATAATCAAGACATTTCCAGGACATCCAACCACAGTCTTCCCTGGGATGCATGCCTCACACTGCCATGGGCAGAAATGTTGACTGCACCATTCACGTGGTATCATGGGGGAGAGAGCCAATTTACCCCCATTTCTTGAGCCCGACTCAAGCAAGTTGGACAAAACAGTGTGGATGAAGGCATCCAAGTGATCTGATGTTTTCAAAGGAGACTGGGGCTTAAAAGTGACAGGCTCTGTTCTGGTTCCCCATCAGCCTTGTAAACACAGGGAAGCACAACCAGTGGATTAACTCTGGCTTTAGTTTCTTTAGTTTCTAATGTCATTACATTTACTTTAGTATCTGACATCATTATATGTATGTATATGTAGATCAGCTAGTGTCCTTCACCCCCTCACTACCTATTTCACCATATACATTCTAGTGCCAAGAGATTTCAAATTTCATTGCTCTGACATGTCTTGACATGTTGTTTATCAGTCACATGCTCCTGTTGTCTTCTCTAGTTTGGACTCCTTGATCAGCCTCCATTACTGTAATGCACTGCAGTCAGGAGTTCCTATAAAACTTTGACATAGAGGATATATTTTGCTAATGTGTAATATTTCCTACCCCCAATAATAGCAAAAAAAAAAAAAAAATAGGCTCTTCATATACTTTTTCTAATGAAATTAATCTTCTTTTCCAAGTGCAGTTGTTGGACAGGCATATGGTTAGAGGGATACTAAGTAAGTAAGTGTCCTTATATATTTAAGTGTACTTATCTCAAGCTTAAATTTTAATGAATAATTACTGTATATGTGTGCGCATACTGAAGGGGTGGGAATGCTGGCAGAATAACCTACACACCCATCTTCCCCCTCCTCTCTCCAACTTATTTTTGCTGCTGAAATCACCAGACCAATTTGCATGTTCTGTAAACTGGCATAACTTAGTGGAAATCAATGGACCTACAGTTCCTATGACCTGAGAGCTTTTATGTATACAGGGTACTTATAAACCCAGCAGCTCTGATGAGACCGCTGCTCTACTAAAAGTCCAGTCCTGAGAACCTCCACTCCCAGAATTAGCATCTTTGCTCTTATCTTATTAACATCTCTGCTTTAATCTTTATGTATGTAACTCTGCACAGAATAAACTATATTCAAGTGAATTGAATCAGCACCAGATCAAATGGGTCTCCCCCATGTTAATAATTCTGTAAAGGACAAGAAACATGAAAGATTTTGCTTCCAGATTTTGCATTTTAGTTCCTGCCTTGGCCTTCAGCGAAAGAAATATATCCAAAAGAATGTGTGTGTGTGTGTACATATATATGTGTGTGTATATATATATTTAGAAAGAAATATCTCATGACTATAGCTACCTGTTTACTTTTGAAAGAAACACGAACCTCACCTTCTAGGTTTTAAAGCAAACTCTATGTACCAGAAATCAGGATGAGACTGCATATGAGACTATATACAAGGTGACTTAGATGGTCCTACATGTATACTCTCTGGGGTGCTGTGCATTCCTCTGTAACACTGGGTCCTACAGAGGACAGACAACTGGACTACCAGCAATACCAGCCACAGACAGACTCCAAGCTACTAATCTGGCATGTATGTGCAGAGATGGGCCTCCAAATGCCTCTGTCTGAATTCACAGTTACTTGTGATCACACTGTCCCACTTGTGATCACACATCCCACAAAGATGATCAAAGGACTGGAGCATCTGTCATATGCTCCAGGAGAGGCTGAGAGAGCTGAGACTGTTCAGCCTCGAGAAGGAAAGGATCAGGGGGACCTTACCAATGTGTATAAATATCTGGTGGGGAAAGGTGTTTAAAGAAGACAGAGCCAGACCCTTCTCAGTGGTACCCAGTGACAGGACAAGAGGCAATTGGCACAAACTGAGCCACAAGAAATTCTGTCTCATTTCTAGTTATGGAAATTCCGTATTGGGTCGGGCTAAGATGGAGTTAATTTTTGCCATAGCAGCCCTCATAATGCTGTGCTTTGAATTGGTAGCTAGAAAGGTGTTGATAATACACCAGTGTTTTGGCTACTGCTGAGCATTGCTCCCACAGCACCAAGGCTGTCTCTCCAACATTTCCTTCCCTCACCACTACACTGGGGGTGGGCAAGATCTTGGGAGGGAATATAGCCAGGACAGCTGACCTAAACTGACCAAAAGGGATATTCCATACCATATGATGTCGGCTCACCAATAAAATCTAAGAGAAAGGAGGAGCAAAGGGGGGCACTTGTTATTTATGATGCTTGTCTTTCGGAGCATCCGCTATGCATACTGAAGCCCTGCTTCCTGGGAAGCAGCTGGACATCACCTGCTAATGGGAAGTAGAGAATAAAATCTTTGTTTTCCTTTTGCTTCACACATGACCTTTGCTTTTGCTTTTGTTAAATTGCTTTTATCTTGACTCATGAGGTTTTTTTTCATCTCGTTTTTTCCCCACCTGTACTGCTGAGGAGGGGATTGATAGAGTGGCTTGGTGGCACTTGATGTCCAGCCAAGGTCAACCCACCACAACATAAGAAAAACACTTTCTTTAAATGTGAAGGCAGTTGAACACTGGAACACATTTCCCAGAGAGGTTTTGGAGCATCCATTCTTTGAGATATTCAAAACATGAGTTGGACACGGCCCTTTGCAACTGGCTCTAGAAGACCCTACTTGGAGCATGGGGATTGGACTAGACAATTGTCAGAGGTCTCTTCCAAACTCAGTATTTCTGTGATTCTGTACTACTGCTCAGCAAAAATGAATGATTTTCGATATCTGGCCCAACACAAATGAAAACAGCGCTGTTCCTCATCCCTGGCTTTCCTGAGAACTATCCTTGCTTGTTGTTAAAAGAGTGCAAAGAGAATGGCAAATATCCCTTTCTGGCATTTTGTGAGTCAGTATATTAATTCCCCCTGTATCATAAAGCTTCAAGTACAGATGACTGAGTCCTTGGGAAGCCAATGTGAGGATGCAGAAACTAGTAAGCCAGCTTTGTCTTCCCTACATTATAGTTTCCTTCTCTGCTTCCTGCCATGCTACTGACCTGCATCACTCAGGAGCAATGACCTCTCTACACTAGCCTAGAGTTTGCCATGACCTGAACCAGCTGCAGGTCACCTAAATCACAGAGAAAGTATGTGATTAGGATGGAGCAAGGCCTTGCACTTGCAGCTGGCAAGAGCAAGGTGTGCTCACTGAGAAAGGGTAAGTACCACAGGCTATGGAAATATTCACAGATAACATCAATTCTGAAACTGGGAACACAAGGGAACATGAGGGGAACAGCAGGGAGGGCACAGGGAAGGGAAGGCAAACCCAGGATGCCCTACACAACTGCTCTTTATACCACACCATTTCTTCACCTTCCTAAGAAGACAAAACTCTGTTGACTCCATGAGCCACACACCAAAATGTCCATGTGGCTAAGAGCTGTAAGACAACTAGCACATTCCTTGGAGAACTGCGAAGAAGGGGAGTGCTGGGAGTGGTTTCCAGTCATCTCTTGTCTCCGCTGCAAAATGAGGATGGGCACAGCATTTGGGTTTTGCTGGCTTGCTCATTCTGCCTTGGGAGAGAGATACAGATTACACAGCCTTGCTGCCTGCCATGTGATGCAGTCCCATGACAAGAAGCAGGCCCACACTTCTTGCCAGGTCTCTATGATTAAAGAGTCAACTAGTTGCACAGCTCTGTATCAGCAGTTAGGGAAGCCTGCGCACTTACACCTCATGGTGCTTCTGCTGCATAGGGCAGGCTGAAGTTCAAGAACCCACACAGACCACAAGAAACTCCTGTGTGCCCTAGACATCAGCGCATCAGGGATTTTCCATACCTCTATGGGCAAGGATTCTGCAGAGTCAGGTTGTGGCAGAGGCAGCATGCTGTTAGTACCCAAGTTTCCTCAGGCCAAATTGTCACCCTGGTCATGTGTGTGTTGGACAGTGTATTTGTAGACATATATTAATGTAGTTACGCATCCGAAAGACTGGGAAGGCTAAACAAATTACTTGGTAGGCTGTAATTTAGTCACATTATCAATAGATTATAGTGTCTCTGTACAATATTTATAAGCAGAGAGACATTTACCAAATCCATTTCCTAGCAGACCCATAAAAAGACTAGCATCTTACTGCTTCTTCTGAGCTTTATTTCATGTTACTCAACAGAAACCCTGAAAGAAAAAGTACAGAAGAGAGCAGACTAGTCTACTATACATCCCCTAAAAAAGTATTGCCCTGGAAAAGTTCAAACAAATGAGAAATAGCAGGACCTTTTTTTATCTCCGTTTCCCTGTCAGTCACAGTCTCAGCTTCCAGAGAGATGGTAGTCACACAGGTCGTAAACAAATGAGGCAAAGAGCTTTTCTCCCATTTATCCATAAAACACCTGCCTCACTCCAGATGTTACTGAATAGAAATAATCAGAGAGGGCTTTATTTTAAACACTAATCATCAAGATTATGAAAAAAAAAATCCTTGTTTTAGCTCATATTTTTAGTGTAGTCACACCCTGAGATTCAGGGCTCCATTTTACTTGGTGCTTCACACCAACAGTCCCTGTCTTTAGTGGGTAATGAGCATGTAAGTTTTACCTGAACTAACCACAGAACATCATTCAAACAACAGTGTCTATTGCTTTTCCACATGTCATTGTTAATGTAATTCCTGCTCAGTAACATATTAAGAGGTGCTGAACTCAACAGGAATTTAGGGCACTTGGAAAGATCAGCTCGGAAATGCACGGGTATTCGCAGACAAATGCCCTCATTTGCTCTCTGCTGCCGTAAGCTGCTTTTGTACTACAATTTCATGGCTGATGCCTGCTCGTTTTCTTCACACTGGTAATGTCATGGGGCCACTGGCTTCCCTGGAACTCAACCCATTTAAACCAGTTGAGCATCTAAGTGGTCCTTAGTCTTCTTCCCTGACACAGAGACAGGGGCTTCATTCCCTCCCTTGGCACCATCCTGGAAAATGAGGAAACACTGGCTCAGCCAATACCTCATGCTGGGCTCAGTCACTTTCTGACATACCCTTCCCAACTACAGAAGACTTAGACCATGAGCCAAGTGGCCCACACTGCCCATGCTATTCTGTGCAGCAAGGCTTCTGGTTGTTTAAAATGAATTAAGATTCTTCTGTGACCATAAAATTATCTGGTCAGGTTTTTTGTCTCAAGACAGCTGGCAAAAAGCTGAATCCTCCCCCACCCTGAAGCCAACAAAAAAATCCCATGAGATGTGTCTAATAACTTTCTGTGAGGTGTAGAGTCACATCCTACAAGCCATGGCACTCTGAAAAGATCCAACTGTTTTAATTGCTTTACCATCATCTCTGCTCATCAGTGTTTCACCATGGAGTGTAAGAAGTCTTGAAGCTGGATGTAAGTTTTTGTACAGTTTAGACCACATTAGAGAAGATTCAGTGGTATTACTACACTAACAAAACCTCCAAAGTGCATGTAGGTTACGTTTGGTAAAAAAAATACTGCTATGGGTTTTTAACAATGTTCTGCACAAAGTAAGATACACGAGCAGATTTAAAGCACCATAGCAGAGATTTACTGTGAGAGAAATATACTTGCTTCCACTACATTTCTAGGTAGTATTTATCTGCAGGAGGTTTTGGGCTTTCTTTTAAAAGCAAATAAAGCCTGGAGCATATTAACAGTAAATCACATCTTTTGATACTGCTACACTAGCTTTATCAGAGGAGTATTTAAAAAAAAACTCTGGAGAAGAGTAGGAATTAACAAGTTAGCTTGCTCTGCGAATGTCTACATGAAAGCTAACATTTCTCCTGTATCTTAGATAATATCAAATTAATTCTCCAGCCATCACTTAGGTTTTTCATAAACTGCTCCAAATTAAGTTCAAATCTATGCACAGTGAAAGAGAAAAATTTAAGTCTTCACTAGAACAGCATCATAGTTATGAGGCCTATGGGCAAAATAAAGGATGTTCATGTATATATTTCATTGCCTCCAACTTTTCATTTTATTATCTTAAAGCCTACATTCTGTATGATCACAGAATACTGTCCAGAGTCACAAAATGCCAATACATGAAAATGTATTCGGTGTCACTTTAAGACATCTTCCCTTTAAAAGAGGGGGGTTGTCCTATTTATTGTACTACAGTGCAACCTGATGGGCAAGATTCTTCCCTGTTGGCCACACAAAAGCTCTTATTTATGTAAAACATTACCAGATATGAATAGGAAAGAAAGACCCTCAGCTGTTTTTTTCAGAAGAAATAAGTTATGTTGATTTGCACCAGGGCATTTTTCATTTTATATAGGAGCAAAGACCTGCACAAGATGCAGGCAGTGAAGTCTCAGTTCCCACGCTCTTCACGTTCATTTTGGTACCCAAGTCATAGGAGTATGGGTATTACCAAAAATAGACACAGAAATCAAAAGACTAACACCCCTCCACTCTGCTGCCTGTCTCCCAATCACAGATATTCCAACCTGGGATGTGGGGTTGTGTGGACATATTGATCTGTTCTGAAGCAGGACTGAGTTGCTCTTTATGTTAGTGGATTTCAGCAGCCTTTTTAAAGTGTCATAAATGGATGAGATCACAAACATTTGAAGACCAGGAAAAAATACATCACAGCCTTGTCAGAAAGAAGGCATGCTTTGAATATGCATTACCAATAGTGGCTGTATACTGTGCAGTAATAGTGAGCTTCCATTTACTACCTTTAATTAATAATTGAAGATATTGACTACCATAGCTTCAGATTGCTATTTAGTATCCTCCAATATAGAGACTGATACCCTATATTAACATAGCACGTGTCATTCTGAGCAGTCCCCAAACCATTTACCAATTTAATAAACTGACACACAAGCTCCCTTCCCAGTTTTGAAACACGGCTACTTCTGAGAGAAAACACGGCTGCTCTTCAACAGCAGACTGGAATGCTACCAAATGACGAGAAGAGCACATGAAATATTTAGAGGGCAAACAGACACAAAGCCAAAGTAGACAAGAGCAGAACTCCAGTTCTGCCCAGGCACCAGGAAGGCATCACGGTCTTTAAAGACACCAAGATCTTACTGCATTTCTGCTGCCCAAGTGCTGACAGGATGCCCCTTACTGCCATGCTGGAGATCAATTCAACATTATCCCAGAAGGACTGAACCAGCGGCTTTGACGTCTCCACACCAAACGTATAGACTTGCTGGAGCGTTCAGCAAAACAAATTTCACGTAAGTTAGGGCATTCAGCAGTGTTTCTGACAGACTAGCCACAGCACACAAAATATGGCAGTGTTCTGGTTCATGCCAGTTTTATGTCTCAGACTCAGGAGGGTAAACAAAAGCATAGAGGAAAAAGGTGCAAAATGTTAGAGCCAAAATGACAGAAGCCAATGTGACACAAAGTCCATTGGAAGATGTTAGCCCATCACAATTTATTGAACAAATTTGTTCAGGGCAAACAAGTTTGTATCAGATCAGAGTTTTTTTTCTCATAGGCAAAAAGATTTCTCAGTTGTTATATGGAGCCTTAAAGTTAATTCATTCTTTTGCTGAACCATCACCCCACTGAAGCAATGACCCAGGGTGACTTTGGGGTCTTAACCAAGCTCTCCACTCAGTGGTTGACACTCAGTTCCAGTCGCATGACTACACTCCAATGACCAGTTGTGGCTGTTACTCCAGAACTGCATAGCCACCACGCTGCAGAGTTATTACCCTCTAAACACCACGCTGTTACTGTACATACCCAGCGGCTGTTCATGCAATATTCATATCTCACCCTCTTCAGGATTTAAATATTAAGTATCACAAGAGTTTACATTAAAGCCCCATTAACAGTAAATGCTCTTCTCTTGGAACGCCAGCCATTTTTATAATCTAAATAATCATAACAAAGGAATGTACCCCAAGTAACAAAGTTCCTTTTTTATTTTTTTATTCTTTCCCAAATAAGTAATGCCAAGATAATTCAATTCAAGCAAAATAAGACAGTTTTCTTTGAAAGCCATTCACATACATTTTCAGAAACATTCATTTCCTGTTTTATCTTTTCAAATTCCTGAAAAAAATACAGTTTGCAACTGAAACAACCAAACTTAATGGCATTAACTGAAGCTGCAGATATCAGGGTAGTGGGAAATAAACATGTCTGATTATTTCAGGAACATTTGCATGTGATCTATTTGCATCAAAGCCACTGCAAGAGTCAAAGTTTAGCAATGAAAGTTCATAACATTGGTCTAACTAGAAAAGGAACCAAAGGAAAGCTACCTCCCTTGTAAGCTGGAATTGGCTTTTTTTTGGCTGAAGAGGAATACTGCACACTGAAAAGAGAAGGGAAGGGTCAAAGTCACCAGAAGAAGGCGAAGATGCATCTAAACACCTACCATTGCCCGAGTAATTCCACTTGGAGGCAGGACCCTGTTGGCAGTCTCAGCTCCCATAGTCAATCTAAAATGCGTAGGGAACCAAATGCCGTAAGAGTCTAGATGATGCTTCATTCAGAATTTAGTGTAGAATTTTAATGTGCATATTTGTGGTCAGGATGACCAAGGAGCAATGAGCTAAATATTCATTCAATTAAAAACTTAAGTTTTTTTCGACCTGAAGTAATAGTTCAAGTCTATATTGCGTTCTCAGTATTCATGGAAAAATAGCTGGAGAATCCCTCCATGGTGTGTCTAGACAGCTAGGTTTTTTTGGATGGCTGTTTTTTTCTCTCTTGCTCACCACTGAATTATTCTTATTAAAGTTTAGCCTTATACTGAGCTATGGGCCTGATTCAGGCCCTATGTACTTCTTGTCAAGCAGAAGCAACTCTACTTCATTTGTACTAATCAAAGATGTTTAAATCTTTTGAAGTGACTGTAGGCTGTGTCAATGGCATCAGCCTAGGTAACTGTGGGACACTAAACCCCAGTGTACATTGCAACTGGGTGTCACGTAGCAGGCTTCTTATGTGAATGGAACACAGGTGAACCTCCCATTCCTCACACTCTGCTGTTAACCAGGTAGGATGGAAATGGTGACCCATGAAATACATCTGTCCTCAGACCTGTCCTCCCTTTAAGGATCATCCAACCTTTTTTTATGCAGCTCTTTATCACACTCAGTGAGAACTGCAGGCTCCCCTGCTCAAAAGCCAAATGTGCTAGTGTTCCTACGTGGTGAGAGGAGGTCACCAAATATACCAGCTACAATTACATTTTCATCTTCTAGCTGTAAAAGCTTTCTATTCAAGAGTCATAATTGTCTTCTTGTTGGAATAAAATGGGAGATATTTTAGGAAGCTGTTAGAGAAGCTGAGTGGATTGAAGTATTGTGCTAATTAAAGCTTCTTTGATTTTCGAATGCTTAATCTCAACACTCTATAAAGTGAGCATTTTTATAGAAAGACCAACCATGGGATATAATGCAGCTCTAAAAGTACCTGTTAGAAGCCTTGAGTACAGAACATTTCTCATCTTCTTTTCTTAGCAGACTGAATGGGAGCATGAAATCACGGTCTTTCTACGTTCTTCTGAAGTAAAAAGATACAATCCCATTTACTTCTGTGGTCTCTGTTTTAGTTCAAGAGCACAACAGTTCCTTCTACATATTTGCAGAGCTTGGCTGCAGCAGTACATAACAGCTGCTTTCAGGGATAGCACTGAATCAGATGGTCTGATTTTCTTTGGCAGTCAGGCCATCTGACTTACTGCTAGCACCTGAAGGCAGCTGCTCCGGATGCTTCAAAAGAAGGATAAAACTTCAACAGTTGGTAACAGCATACCTGTGAGAAAGGTTTCTTTTTGCTTTCAGAGGTAAGAATGATTTTATGCTGTGGACTATTAGGATTTTTATTGTTAAAATATAAATAAGAGAGTACATATTCACACATGAGATTTGTAAATTTCCATAAAGCAATTATTTTGTATCCATTAATCAAACAGTACATGTAATCTGAGTAACTTCCAAGATGAAGTATTAAGTGAATCAAATCCATGTTGAAATCATCAATATGATATAAAGAAGGTTACATACAAAAAGAGCATCTTGTTACTGAATGGATTCTTTCCCTCTCTGTGTTGAAAGTCTGCTGAATTAAGGACAAAATTGTATTAGTCTTTGTTTCCTCCATAATCTGAGTGCCAGTGTATCTGAAGAAGATAGGAGCCTATTCCATGGATCATCAATGTGTCTGTTATCTCAGTTACATCTGCAGAGGCACAATTTTTTCCTCAGTGTACGCTGCTTCAGAGAAAACCTACAAGACAAGGAAGCTCCTTGGCTCCTTGGTGTAACCAAAGGAAGGGCTCAATACACAATTTTTTTGTAATTGATGAAGCATAAAAGACAAGATAGGAGGATTTGTATTTTGGGGAAAAAAAAACCACACATCTATTTACTTTTGAGATAAACTAAGACATTAACTCAGAGACTCAACTAACCCAGTACACAATGTTGGGTTTGTTTTTTTTCTATGAAGTCATTTTAGAGGGAAAAAAGCATGTCCTAGGACCTGGTCCTGAATGCATGTAGTTTTGCTTGAAAACCTCCACTTGGCAAAACTGACCACATCACAGTAAGTATCTAAGTACAAGATATACCAAGGGGTACAGGGACTGCACAGGCTGTGGAAAAGATGAGAAAACATAAAGTATGAGCTGTTATCTTGTTAGCGTCATGGCCAAAGGAACCTAGTGGGAGCATTTTCCACACAGAGGAGGCAGCACAGATGGAAACAGGCAAGGTCTTGAAAAAATGTATGATTGTGATACAAGAATTGGCATTCCAAGACCTAATAGAAAGGAGCTTTTTGAGCTAGATCCATGAGAGGTATGATGAGCCAGACCATGGAGGACCTCAGCAATGCAGTCTCTAGGGTTAGTATGTCACAAGATGAAGTGTGGCCAAGAAGGGAGGAACCTAACAGAGCGATATAGAAATGGGTAATATGGCAAGTGAATTGTAGACTCAGGAAAACAGGTTACACAGCAGCATTACAATTTGATCCAAAAAATGCAACATGAGCTTTGCTACGGACAAAAGGGAGAAGATTGATACCGTAGAGTTGATAAACAAGCATTTCAATTTTTTTACACAGAAAAGAAAAAAAGGAAGAAGCAATGAGACTTTCGACACACCTAGAGCCATAAAAACTCAATGACAATGATGATACTCTTGAAGTGAGGCACAGACATGAGTACCTCACTGAATTAAGAACACCACCATGGAGCAGCTAACAGACAAATGACTTGGACTAGACCCATTTAAGACTGATAACTGCAAATCCTTACTGTCAGCTCAGCAAAACAATTTCTGTCAATTTATGTGAGATTCAATACGACTCACTAAATATACTTGAAGCTATTGATGAATGAGGATTTCCCTGATGAAAGCTTTTCTTGACCAAGAAAGCAAAACAAGTAAGTAACAAATAAGACCAATAAGCAAAACAAATAAATAATCACATGACAGGCCACGTGAAATGTTCTTCCTTCTATAAGGTTAGGGTATTTTCACTTCATTTCACCACATGTAATCAGCACTCTATCATGTATGCATCCCACTGTTACAAACTGCACGTTTCTGCAGAAAGACCTAGCAGTCTTTATAGGTGGACTTCTAATACACAATACCTTTGGCATAAAATAATTAGCATTTATGTCACTGCCTTCTTTATATAGAATACAGTATTGACATGGCAGGCATGACTGTATCAGACCAGTTCGCATGAAACGCACCTTGAAAAAACAACAATTTTCAAAAGAAAACAAGACCAAGTCTGTTTGACTTGCTTACATTCAACCCAAACCAAAACCCATGATCAGTCACACAGTTGTCAGAAACCTATATGATAATGCTACAGGCGGTGGTTCAGATTCAGGAACATAGCTGTAACATGCTAATTGATACCCACAGGACTTTGGAGAACACAGTCAGTAGGCTTAATCTTATTTCCACTGTTTTTGGTGGAACTCAGTGCTGCCTCAGCAGTGAAAGCAGCAGAGTTTGGGCCCAGAACATTACTCACTCAAGGCTAGATCCAAAGCCTATGGGAGCCAAACCCTTGGGTTAATTACACTGTAAAGCTTGAGTTGACATTTACAAGCCTCTCAAAGCCCACAGCCACGTTTCCCATTCACTACATTGCCATCTCTTATACCATTCAATAAGAAAACCATCAATGAACTAACCATTCATTTCAGACAGAACTGGCCAGTAGTGAGAGCAGAGAAACCAGACTCCAGAAAATAACCAGACAGAATAATTCTGAGTAAGATCCTTAAAAATTATCTTTAATTGATGCCAAGTATGAACAGATGAACAGGTACAGAAGCAGGTAAAATTGCATAGATGAAAGCTATGCATTTCAAATAGTTCAAGAACTCATAACATTAGATGTTCTAAAAATGGTAAGTCAAACGATTTCGCTACTGGAAGTAAAATGAGCTGTAATGTGACAATGAAGTACATACTTGACCCAAAGTGTAAGCGATTTGTAAATGGTGGAAATAAGTACAGCTATGTCAGCTTAAATGGTTTGTTGCCCTGATGGTGCACTTTCATACGGAGACTATTCAGTTTATATATTTCACATCAGTAATATTTGATCTTTAAAATCAGAGGTATGTCTGAGAGGCCAAATACAGTTCTATTGACAGCTGTTATTTATTCATTTCAAACCGACATACTGCAAAAACAATCGTTTACATGTAAAGGAAAGGAAAAAAAAAGATTTCATCTTAGCAGGTTATAGGTAAGGGTTTGCTGAATTTAGTCATAAAAATATCATTTTTACTTTTGTACAAAAGTAAAATATACATTTGATCCCAATTACATTATAGAAATGTCACTGAAACAATAACATGGATCAAAGACTGATGCACCTAAAGAAACTGAATGCAACGTCTTCATTTTATTATAGAAACTAGAAATGGAAGATGATTTTTTTTATAACTTGTAGTGACATTGGCTAGAGCCTGTGAACAGGTGAAATATACAGAATTACATAGATATTAACAGATACTTTGAGACAAATTTCAGTTAAGACCTCAGTTTCATTTTATTTCCTTTGAAAATATCAAAGCATGCTATGCCTTGACAGCATAAATTGTTGACCTCACCGGTGGCAAGTTCATCTGTACTGAATGAAACAGTAGAACACCCTGAAGTTTCACTTTTGCAGATACGAATACTGACACCTTTAAGAATACTTGATAAGCATTTCAGGAAAAATAAATTCTCTACACCTGATTAAGTAAAGCCAGAACAACAAAAAAACAGAAAAAGAAACTCAGTCTGAAATAAGTCCAACCAAAATTGAAATGTAGGTCCCTGGTTAAAGCATCTCAGAAAAGGAGCTTGTTTCAGACTTGCAATATGCAGGTCTGGAACAAACTTGCCACATTGTGCAATTGCAAGGACAGCTTCCCAATTCCATCCAGCTCTGTGGCTATGGAGGGGAAATCACACTTTGGAGCTGACTCTGCATTCCCAAGAGTCTGAAATTACTGTGACGATCAGTGGCATCAGGCTGCTGGGAGCCTATGGGATCAGACCATTCCCGGAAAAGCTGCAGTACTTCCCTCTTCTTTATGCAGGGGAAATTAATTATTGGCACCCCTCTAAAAACAGTTATCAACCTAGTATTTGGAACGGAATATATTCTCTCCATATATCATATATGTATGCAGAAGATCTTATTCTAAAATACAACTTTCCACCTTTTTCTAATAAATTTCAGATGTTCCTGTCCTAGTTTTTATTTTATTTTGGTTAATATATGTGCATATAAGAAAATGCACTGTCCAAGTGAGAACTATGGAAAAGCGAAACTTGCCCTCAGTTCCTTACATTTAAAAGTAAGCAGGTTTTTATGCTACACTTGGGCTTCAGCTCTCTCATAACAGAAACAAACTTTCTGTACCTCTGTCTAATGAAAACAATTGTCCCTTAGTAAAAAATTTGTCACTACAAGTTGCCACTGCTCCAATTTTTTATCTGGGCCAATGCAGCCTCTAATAAATGATACACAGCTGATTTGCTAAGAAGGGTCTGATCCCTGAAATCTCTACTTGGGCAAAATCACTGCTGAAAACAAGAGGACTTTTGGCTGAATTATGTCCTGTATCTAGCACTTCCTACTGTCTCTCGAGTGTTTGTCCACATGATCAGGCAAAGCAACTGCACAGAGACTCTGTAAGTGGAATTTAATTTCCTTGGGCCATGATCATTTGTCAGTGTAACTTCCCAGAAGGCAGCGGGATTGATTCTCCTTACACCTACAAACATGTAAACCAGGAATAAAGGAAGGAAATCACTGGAATTGTTACCAGGAAGAACGTGTTAGTCCTCAGTAAGCCAGGCTGTGAATTTCCAGCACTCACATACCAAGAGTTTTATAGCATGTGGCCACACTTTGCCCAGCCACCCCCTGCAAAGTAGGGTCAGTTCCATTACATTTAATGATTACTAAAGGCTCGTCTATCTGAATGAACTTGTGAGGCAGATGAGGTAAACTGCATTAAGCCCCATTGTGTTCAGAATTAAAGCAGCCTTAATTCAATTCAGCTTACTTTCCTTCCAAAAAGAATGACTCCAAATCAGATTAAGGTTGCTTTTATACTGCAACAGAATGTCCATGCTGGGCTTTAAAGCAGTTTAACAAATCTACTTTAAATGCACACCTTTCATTAATTCGAATTAGCCTCCCTGAAGTCCCCAGTGGAGATAAGGCTTAAAAGACTCCATGCAGGGAATCTGCATGGGTTTGCTCCGATGCTGTGAACTCACACCCTGGCTTACTGCACACTAACTTCCTCATGAAGGACCAGTAAATCCAGTTCATTGTCTCTGCTGGAGCTGCCACACAGAGGATTTGAGCTCTTGGCAGTTCGGCAGCGACCTCTCAGATCTGTGAAGGAAGGGGGTACAGAGCCTTTCATTTTCACTCTCCCCCTCGCACCTCTGCCTGTTCCCTAGTGCTCTACAGCTAAGGATGGTAGGACCAGATGGGGAATTCTGGCAGTGACACCAGCCTGGGGGATTCCTGCCCACTGCTTCTCCACTTCATTCCTACCTCTGCACTGCAGTGCACTGCTGCCTTGCTCACATCAGGTAAGTTCCCTCATGCCCTTCACCGAGTGGATGAAGAAAAAGCTCTGTGGGGGCAACAAAGAAGGCAGCATAGAGAGTGGCTGGTAAAGGAGGCTTGGGTAGTGACTCCTTATGCTGGACTTGCTGCCTTGCCTCATCAAACTACAGCCCAGCTAAGACTGGCATATGCTGGGTTCTCTGTCCAGTATAACATGGGCATCGCTTCTGGGAGGTCCCTACCAAATGAAGGTCTCTTCTTTTTCAGAGATGCACTAAATTGGCCATCAGCTCATTTCCAGTCCTCTTTCACTGACACAAACAACCCCATACAGCTCATGTGTGGCAAAAAGAAATATATGCCAAAAGGGGGAGAAAAAAGAAAAAGAAAAAAAAAATTAAAACGAAAGGAAGAAAGAAAAGGATGCTTACTGGTAAGAACAGGCAGTTTGTTAAGTGCACCTTCAGGCCCACAAAGACATTTCAGCACTCCTGTGTAAAGGGAGTAAGAGCCTTTGTTTGGGATTTGTGTGTGTGTGTGTGTGTGTGTGCGAAACTTGCCAAAAACGCATGCCTATGCTACATGAGGTTAGTTCCTGTACTCCGTATGTATTGAGATCCTTTGCAGTGAGCTATAAATGGACAAAGCAACATTCAGGCTTCCCAAACCACCCCGAGTCCTAATGATCCATCCCGGTCTCCTGACAAAGAAGAATCGCTGCATGCAGCACTTTTTACGTGTGCAGAATTATTATCATTCTGCTCATTAAACTAAGGTGTGCACACCCAACTATGGCAGAATTTAAGTTACCAAAGTAAGGCCTCATCTCCCAGATGCTGCCTTCTGATCATCAGTCCCACAGCACTGAATTGATTATTGCTGTTTAGTTTAGTTGGTTGTTTTGTAAGCTGAGTGCAGCATTCAAGTCCATTTTGACATGAAAAGTCATAGCCTAGAAGTCAAGAGTTTGGGAAGATCAGGACCGCCAGAATTTAACAGGGAGAGAGGTGTGGGATGGGCAGGAGCACAAGCCGGGGACAGGAAGGAAGCTTTACATCTAACTAGAGGATGTAATGCCCTGTTTTATCTGATGCTGTGCATTTCTTGCAGGAGTTAGAGCTCCCTCAGTTCTTGATCACTTTCTCATCGTTAAGATTCACAGAAGCCACACAGTGAGAAATAAAGTCAAGTCTTTCTGGAAACCTGGCAGATCAGGCTTGTGCGTAACTGCAGAGTTAGGGTTCGTTGGGGTTTTTTTAACTCTAAGTGCCTTTATTTTATATACATGTGTGTCTGTGTGTCATGTGACACACACATACACAGACACATATATATATTTATACACATATATACATACATCAGAAAGATAGGGGAAGAAAGGATCTGTACAATGTAGAAGGAGACGTGTTCAACAGCAGTTGGCCACAAGCTAAGTGCAGAATGAAGATCCTCAACTTTGTCCATTTAAAAAATAAATATTAGTGCCTACATGAGCTCAGATCAAAGGTTATTATCTTCCAGGGCCTAGCAGTCAAGGCTGGCATATTGCAGAAGATACCTTCTCCTAGTGAAGGATGATGGTGGAAGTAGAGTAAGGTTAGGAACCAGAAAGAAGAATATGGCTCAAAGGATCTGTAATGGGATTTAAGATCTGACAGACTGCCAAAAGGGGATGGAGGAGGCAGGGATGGGAGGGCACTGGAAAGCCTCTCTTACCTACCTGCTGGGGAATCCAAGGGAAAGAAAAGCACAGCCCTGCAGTCTGGTTGCCTGACTGGGCAATGCCGCAGTTCATGCTGGTCCCTAGTTCCTCCTGCGTCCTGACATGCTGGGACAGGCTGCCAAAAAGCCATCTCAGGGAAAGGAAGGGCAGATGCAATGATGGCAGCGATGTCTCTATAAACAACCTAGGGAAACTTGAAGTCTTGCATAAACACAACTGTGAGTTATTTGGCAGAAGCAAACACTGAGTCCTGCAGCATCAGACTGGCTGGGGAAGGAAGGTATCTTACGGGCGCTGGTGGTCTCTGCCCGCCTCTTCTGCGTCCCTCTCACTCACACTTGCTCTTTCTTTCTTCCTTCCTCCACCCCCTTCTGTGCTGTGCCAGGAGGCAGCACAGAACGCTCCTGACAGTATGTTGGTGCCTTGCCCTTTCCTTCGCTATCTCTGAGCAGCTCAGTTCCTGGAGGCACTTTCAGCAATTTAGGGGATGTAAGATAAAGGCACTGCGCAACTATCTAAATCAATCTGTTGAGTCTCTTCAGTGAGTTTTAGGGGAATACAAAAAAGTCTCAACCAATGACTGCAAAAGAAACCAGCTGCTGCAATTTGGATGCATATAATAGATAAGTTTCATTTACATTCTGAGAATGCACCAAAAAGCATGCATCTGCACCTTTCAACTATAAAGGATACTAGGTTTTAGGTGTTGCTATCTATAACTTGACTTCTTAATTTTCCGTATAGCTTTCCCTTTAAGGGATGGGATATGTTCCCTTCCGACAACGCCTGGACAAAAGCCAACGCATTTCCCTGAGCAATGCAGGAAAACAATCAGGTTTCTCTAATCAGTTCGTTCAGGCCCTCGGTCCATCAAGCACTTTTTTTTATTTTGTTTTTATTGTTATTATTGTTATTATTATTATTATTGAACTCATGCATTAATTAATTCAAGTTACACCTTAATCAAATAGGCCATAATGCTGAATATTTGAACATGCTTTGATCTCCAAAAGTTATTGTTCCCATTTGACTAACATACGCACTTAAATACAGTACTTTAAATTACTAGTCAACGATTTAATAAATTAAGGAGTGCACTTCTGGTGAATGCAAATCAAAAAGAAAAAGAAAAGAAAAGAAAAAAGAGAGATAAAGGACCTATTTTTAGAAGATTCAATTCAAACGAAAGCTTATCCGCTATTGTCTGAGGTAACGTTTCAGGCATGCGATTATAAAATAAATAGTATCAAATTCAAACATGCTTATATTAAACTCCATTGTGCTATCTTGCAACAGAGGGGCTTAAAGTTTTGTATCCAGTTCTGGACAGGGAAAAGTAAAAGTATGTTTAAATCATCTGCATGTAAGAGAACTTAGCAGCACTGCAGATGTTTTGTCTTCAGTTTCGTTTGTTATTTTCCTTTTAGAACAGTTCTTCTATGGACAGCAAAAGAGACCAGGCTTAAGTATGTTTCTAATAAGGTGCTGTGTGGATCTGTAGATTGGAAGTACATAATCTTTCACAAAGGGGGCAGAAGGAAAATTTGCACTCCTTCATTAGAAACCATGGCAAATGCTTGCTGCAGGTTTTTGCTAATCTTTTTTATTATTATTATCTGATGCACTTTCTTGCAACTGTGCAGTTTTGCAGAGTATTTTTACTGGAATCCATGCGTATGCTTTATAGCTCTAGAAACTGTCTCGCTTAGGATAAGTTAACTTCATCAAAAAAAAAATAAAGGTAGATGGGAGAGGAAAAGTTTAGGTCTAGCGTCATACAGCATAAAACTAAACTAGTTTGAATGGTTATCATTTACCAGGTGGAAAATGCTTTTTAAAAATAAACAAAATCTTATCTTTCATGGATCCTGGAAGCTTCTTTATCGCTGAGCAGAAATTCGCAATGCAACAGTGCATTTACGAGGTAAATAAAGCATTCAAAGACTATCAGTAAAGCATCTACAAAGTGTGACTGTGTCACTAAAGTCTTCAAGCTGTGAGTAGGGATTTTGGTTTTTTTGTTTACACATCAGTCAGCAGCTTGCTTTTATTAACGCAGTTTTGGTTGGCTACAGGGCAGTTGCCAGTTCTGAGATTAGCCTCTCTAAAATTGTCTATGCTATTATTCATATCCTCTTCGATTTCCATGTACTCAGATTTGCTGATTGTGGAGGAGCTGCGGCGACTGAGATCACTGTCAGATGCTAAATTAGGGGAGCTAACGTGAAGTAACTGAGCCTGTTCTTCCCCTTCTGTTTCTCGGTGGTAGAAGTAGTTGAAGTTGGACACGATGACAGGTACAGGCAGGGCAATTGTCAGCACACCAGCGATGGCACACAAGGAGCCTACGATTTTGCCTCCAATTGTCACAGGGTACATGTCACCATAGCCCACAGTGGTCATGGATACCACCGCCCACCAGAAAGCATCAGGGATACTTGTGAAATGAGACTCAGGTTCTTCAGCCTCAGCAAAATATACCGCACTAGAGAACAAGATCACCCCAATGAAGAGGAAGAAGATTAGTAAACCTAGCTCTCTCATACTTGCTTTGAGGGTCTGTCCCAAAATCTGGAGGCCCTTAGAGTGCCGGGAGAGTTTGAAGATTCGAAAGACTCTTACCAGTCTGATGACTCTCAGGATGGCCAAGGAGGTGGCCTGCTCTCCTTTCTGAGTCCCCTCCCGCTCGGCCATCTCGGTGCCCAGGGTGATGAAGTAAGGAATGATGGCCACAATGTCAATGAAGTTCATTATATTCTTGAAGAATTCAGTCTTGCTGGGGCAAGCAAAGAAGCGCACCACCAGCTCAAAAGAGAACCAGATGATGCACAGGGTCTCCACAACAAAGAAGGGATCTGTGAAGATGTTGGATTTGTAGACCTGGGTGGTGTTGTCAGTGCGATGCACTGTATACTCCTTGTCTTCCTTCAGCTCAGGTAACGTCTCTAAGCAGAAGATCACAATGGAGATGAGGATCACCATGACAGAGACTATTGCAATGACCCTTGCAGGCCCAGAGCTTTCTGGGTACTCAAAGAGGAGCCACACTTGGCGCTGGTACTCCCCCTCTGGCAAGGGTCTCTCCTCATCTTTGATGAATCCTTCATCTTCCCGGAACTTCTCCATGGCCTCCTCACCCAGCTCATAAAATTTGATCTCCTCAGAGAACATGTCCAAGGGCACATTGACAGGCCGGCGAAGCCGGCCCCCAGACTGGTAGTAGTAGAGGATGGCATCAAAGCTGGGCCGATTCCGGTCAAAGAAGTACTCATTGCGCAAGGGGTCAAAGTACCGCATGCGCTTTTTGGGGTTGCCCAGCAGAGTGTTGGGGAACTGAGCTAAGGTCTTCAGCTGCGTCTCAAAGCGTAGTCCAGCAATGTTTATCACTACGCGCTCACAGCACTCATGGTCATCATGGGCAGCAGGCTGGTAGCTATCCTGGGGGTGGCCAGGCAGTGCAGAAGTCTCATCCATGTTCTCTCCAGCCATCACGGTCATGGTGGCACACGGGAAAGGGGACCCAGGGGCAGGGGAGGAGAAGTGAGGGAGAGGGACTTGAGAGGGGGGAGGAGGATGGAGGAGAGCAGAGACCCCCAGGGCAGTTCAGTGGAGGGAGGGGGGCAGAGAGGGGGGAGGCTCAGAGTCTGGAGGGAAGGATGATGTGTTGGAATGGAGAGTTTGAGGAAGGGGTGGATGAGGACCCTAAAGGATGGCAACAGCCAAAAGGCAAAAGGAGAGATGGGATGAAGGGAGAGGCATCAGGGATGATGGAAGGGTGAAGAGGGAAGAAGTACCTTTGGGGGGGAAGAGGGCAGGTAAGGTGAGGGGTCCTGTCCCCCGAGTTGGGAGGCTGAAGGTCTACGGAGTGCACCCCCAGGCTGGGGTCCCCTCCCCAGCCGTCTCCTTTTGCCTTTAACTTGATCCGTCCACTTTTCTTGCCGACTCGACCATCGCCGCGGCTGCTGTCATGAAGTTACCACACACACACACACACACACACATACACACAAATAAATAAATAAATAAATAAATCACGGGGCAGCTGGGAGGCGCGTCCTTGCAATGCCAACTCAGCAAATTTTCATTGCCTGCCCCCCGCCCCCCTCCGCTGCCCCGGTCCTCTCCTCTTGTGCGCCGGCTAGGAGGGATGGAGATACTCTGCTTTTGAAGGCATAAAGCTCACTTGCAGGATGGAGGCTGCCAGGGAGGAGAGAAACGTAACAAACCAGCCCCCAAGCCCCACCACACACACGCTCAGGCGCAATGGATTGGCTTTCACACCAGCAAGAACATCCCGCTCTGCCCACTACGGCAGCACATGCAGAGCCCTACGCGTTCCCACACATCCCCAGACACGCACTGGGGCCTCCAAGGCAGGAAGGGGCCGATGTGGACCCCGCAGTGCCCTGAGCGCATCAGGAGGTCTTCCCGGGCAACTTCAGCAGGGCCAGCTCCTGCAATAAGTCTCCTGACCACCACGCTCCCCACTTCACAGACGATGGAGCTGAGCACTGACAACTTCATCATACCAACTGGGGGGGATTAGGGGAGGGGGAGCAAAGCAACTCCTCTCCGGCTTTGCAGCAGCTAAACACAACTGAGAGAGAGGACGGGGGGAGGGAGATCGGCATCCCAGATCCAAACCGTCCAAATTAAGAGTCCAACAGTGCGGGGGGAGAAGGGGCTTTTCCTTACCTGCTCCGAGTGAGAAGCGCCGGTTAGGAGTAGGAGCCAGTGCCGGAATGCGTCAAGTCGCCTTGCAGCAGCATCCAAAGAAATCAAACCAAAACAAAAACCGCAGCGGCAAACTCAACCCTCCTCCTCCTCCTCTTGCGCCCCTCTTAATAATACAGCGATCGCTTTACAGGGCTGCCTGCGAGACACTGAAATATTCATACACTGTCTTAGGCTGCACCAAGGGCGAGTGG
>NW_009259318.1:993966-1026202 GCF_000687185.1 Egretta garzetta | reverse complement strand
GAGGCTGCGCAGCCGGAGCCTCCTGGGCGTAGTGGTGGAGGCTGGGTCCCGAGCGATGTGGCTGAAACTGGGAGGGAAGAGTTAAATCGGCAGGCAGCGTATTACAGGGAAATTGCCCTTTCATGCTGCTTTATCCCGCTGAATTCATTTAATTGATGAATCACATAACTTCGAGATGGAGAAGACCCATTATGTCATCAGCTTCCCTCCCCTGCCAGTGCAGGATTGTTCCCTACAGTATATGATCGTGTACATTATATAAAAGCCTGCTGCTCACTTTGTCAAAGCGATCAAATACAACCTGGGCCTGTGTAATTTGAAGCACTCCAGAGCTAAGTAACACCAAGTCCATGTTTAACAGACCTGCTCTCATTAGCTTTCTGCTGCATAATACATTATCTTCACTTAAGATCACCACCTTGGCAGTCCAGAAATACTTAACTACCTGACCTCACGGATGGTTTCTGTCTCTTCTTCCCTTCCCTTTATTTATCCCCATGTTTTGTCGTTTTGGGGTGGGTGGTTTTTTTGGTGGTGGTGTGGTTTGGGGTTTTTTGCTAGAGTACAAACCATTCTAAAATCCTCTAGTCCTAGCTGTGCTGAAATCACAGCTACTTTGCATGCTGCATTCACCAGCCCTGGTGGAAACAGAAGTGCAAAGAAAAAGAAACAGATTTCCTGTCTAGCCTGGTTTGGGTTTTTTTTTTTTTTTTTTTTTTTTCCAGTGAGAGTCACATATGCTGAAAGTTTTGTGAAAAACTTCTGGTGAAGTTCTGAGCAAGAGAAAAGTCTCTTTCTGCTGCTCCCAGGCAAAACAATCAGAACGCTAAATAAAAAGAGAGAGTATTCTCCTAGTGAAAATCACAATCGCTAATTTTCTGTCTGGTTGTTTAGTGGCATCAGTACCCAGCCCTGGACCCAGCAGCCCTAGACCCTGTACAACTCAACACCCACCCCGCCCCCCCCAAAAAAAAAAAAAGAAAGGCAGTCCTGTTTCCTAAACTAACCAGGCTGGTTTTCCACCCTTCAGGAAACTCGACTACAGCCTTTGACTCAACATCCTCTTATGGCAGTGAATTCCACGGCTGGATGACATGCTGCACAGAGCTGACTGCAAAGTATTCGGAGAGCTCTGCATTCAGTGCGCTTGGAACTGCTTTGCAGAAATAGCTCAGTGAGCTAGACCTCACCCGGCCCTGGTGCAGCATTATATCCCCCTGTACTAGTTCAAAGGCAAATAACGTATGCTCAGGACTGTGATGAAAATGCAGATCTGATGAGCAGAGGCCTGAGTTCAAGGTGCTGTTCTGCCCTTGGTTTCCTGCATGATTGTAGGCAAGTCTATGGGTTCTGCTTTTATATCTGAAAAACAGAACTAAAAGTGCCTCCTTTGCCTGCCACAACTGCTTAGGCTGTTTGTTCCTGAGGGCTGCCTTAGCACAGCTGAACCCAAATCCTCATTTGGAAGCTGTGGGTACACCAGCAGCAGAAAAGAAAAAATAGCACCCTTTTTTTTTACATTACAGGGTAGCGAAAGGATGAACTGGGATATTGCTAAGCCCCCCCCCCCCTCTGCATTTTGAATAGATTTGAACTCTGTGATTTCTCATTCCAATCTAACTAACATTACTGACAAGCAGTCATGCTGGAAGGTAAATGTCTTACTAAGAAAAGTGGACTATTAGCCATAGGGTCACTGAAAGTCTTATTAAGGTATATAGACTAATGAGCAGTTACACTAGGGCTTGCAAAGAGGTCATGTGTTACACATTACAGTGCTAAGTAGCTCAAATTAAATGTTGAGGAATGGAAGGAGATTCCGACTTGCTGCAGAATTTGAAGTCAGGCTTCCGATATTTCATACTTCGTATATTACTTAAAATGGCCACCAGCAGTAGAACTGGTAATCCCCCCCAAGGGTCAAACTGAGAAGCTCTGTTCAGGAACAAAAGTTTTCGTAGGGAGACTACAAGTTGCAAACGATCAAAAGTTTGAGATAAACAGCAGGCAGTATTTAAAAAAAAAACATTTAGAGCAGCTGCTTTAAAAAATTCCCCTTAAGCACCTTTCTGCTTCCATAGACGCCAAAATAGCTGTCGCCATTCCTTTCCTTACCTCTTATCGATGGCCCAGGTTTGCATGGTGGTAGGTCTGGTGGCACAATGCAAAGGGCATTACGCCTCTCCGATAGCCGTTCACCATGAGAAACACTTGCACTTGAGCTCCGCCATGGAAAGTTCATCCAGCCTGGTGTGGTAGTGCGGATGAGCACAAGCAGATGGGGAAGCAGCAAGCGTTCTGAGTTGCACAGCTTGAGGAGCTTCGCTGCCATCTTTGATGGCTGCTGATGTAACTTTTTGTAGGCAACCAGAACTGATAGACTCCTTGTGTCAAAGACAGGTCAGCACAGCAAAAGCAGAACTGTTTCTGCAAGTCCAAAGCCTTGCCTTGTAGAGAAAGCTGAAGCTTCCCGTGTTTTGGTCTGGCAAACTAAAGATTTCCCCTGGTGAGAAAGAACAGAAATTATTTTTTTTGAGAGAGAGAGACAGGCAGAG
Source organism: Egretta garzetta (assembly GCF_000687185.1). NCBI lineage: Eukaryota > Metazoa > Chordata > Aves > Pelecaniformes > Ardeidae > Egretta > Egretta garzetta. The sequence continues at coordinate 1,023,647 of NW_009259318.1, read as the reverse complement.
AGAATTGAGTTGTTGATTAAAACTCTTAGTGTATTGTAAGGATTAAAGAAAAATTGCATTGAATTACTGTAAATCTGAAGCTGGATTAAAAAATAACCGTTGGTTTTATGCAGTGAAATAGGCTTTAAACACTGTCACTGGGGAACCTGAAAACTACTGATTTCAATCAACGGACACAGAAGCAGAGTGGATTTCCCAGCGTGACATCATTCATGTAGTTGGCATGAGCGATGCTCTTTGCATGCTAAATTTCCTCGACATGAAGAGGCAGTTTGTGCAATAGAAACCATTGCAATATCCAAAGTGACAAGTGATGTCCTGGTTGTTTGAACCTTATGGATCTTCATAGGCACTGTAGGCCCAATTCCTCCAAGCCTGGAAAACAGCCTAGGAACATTATAGCTCCATTTAGAGCTGCATAAACCCACAAATGAGTTGTGCAGGTGTCACCATAGACATAATTTAATAGCCTTGGAGGCAGAGGATGCTATGCATGAAGGGAGATGTTTTGGCCTAAATTTGCCTTGCAGAGCCTCTATCAGTCATAATGTTCTATGACATGGAAAGAGTCAACAGACAGAACCAAAGGTGAGCTTGCGGTGTTGACAGTTGGATTTTATTCCTTGGGGGGAACAAAAGATCTTTTAAAAGGTTTTTGGCTTTTAATACTGATTTATGAGCCTTGTTACTATCCTCCAGTATTATTAGGCTTTGTTATGACTGGGATAATCAAATCTCACGCTTCAAAGCATACTGATAGCTGATGGGAGATGATAATGACTTTTGTTCCTTCTTGTCATATCATTTCATTGTTTTTCCTGCTCCTTTTTAAAGCCTTAAATGTGGGCCCTCTATGATCAAAAGAGGCAATGAGTAGATCCAGTCCTGTTGCTCCACAGGCTGAAGATGAGAGCTTGGCAGTATATCCCTGTGAAGAAGGAAGCAGTGATGCCCTCACTCACATGTACAGTTTTTCCTCTAGGACCACCCTGGAGAGAAAAGATGCCACTGCCTTGCTGGTTTTTATCCCACATCAGTGGGTTGGATGGGGCAAAGTGTGGCGGTGGAAGGATGGCTGGGCAGGGGAGAACAGAAAGTGTGCTGTATTAGGAAAGGGATGAGCCTATGTTTGTCCTCCAAAGCAGCTGTATAATCAGACAAAATGGAAGGGCAAAGTGCTAATCCACCCCACACTGCCCAAGCTATACTACAGAAAATACCAAACTCTTGTGGGCATGTAACCATAGGAGGACACACTTCTACATGAAGTGTAATTAAAAATGCTTAGCAACAATATTGTCATGGTTTTAATATCACTTCCTCCTTCTCTGACCTGCTTTCCTGGTCCTAGATTTTCTTTCCCAGAACTTTGTCCAGCTGGCTGCTGTTCTCCCTATTGAGAGAACCCCCTGCTCAGGCAGGCTGGTCTGGCCTGTGAAAGGAAGAGAGTGTATTTTACTGAGACCTGTGCACCAAGTCTTTAATTTCTGCTTCCCATTTTGGACACCGGGAACAGCACTTGGAGCCGAAGTCCTGAATGACTTAGAAACAACTTCTTCTTTCTGTGATTACCTGAGCATACCTGAGTCAGGTACGCATGACTTCTTTCTTAACAGTATCCACTTTTGGCTTCATGTGATTGTATTACTTGGTATGATACCTTATACAAGCCCTGGGGCAAGAACTTTGTTCATGAATGCCACTGGCCACAGGGTATAGAGACCGGAGAGTGAACTTCCCTGATGTCGCTAGGGGCAAGCATCGCATGAAGAGCTGCTGTCAGAGAAGGGCAACACCTGAGGAGGGCAAGAACAACATCAGTGCAAGTAAATTCCTATAAAAGCAAAAAGCACTTCTGGTCCTTGTAATACACAACCAAGAAGTCAACTTTGGGAACACTGAAGTTTCTCCTGTGTGAGATCATTTGCAGAATGATTCCAGCTTATAGGAAAGATGCTTCAACAAAGCTGACACGTACCTAAAGAAAGACCCCCTCATATACAATTTTATGTGAACTGCCCAGGAAAGAATCAGAAAGTGGTGCTCCTTATGGCACAACAAGTCTTGTTAGGAAACCCCAAGCTTGAGGCTGAAGACAGAGTGGTGATGAACACAAGCATCATCATTTAGTTGAGTTTTCTGAGAAAATAGTATGGCTTAGTAAATCAAGGCATTTCAGGGTACTTACAGTGTTCAAATAATCTACAAGTCTTACCATAGTCATAATTACAGCTATCCCACCAAATCAGACCCAAATTTAGTCCTAACTGAGCTGCAAGGCCAACTGCAATAGAACTCCAGGAACACTCATTAACAGCAACATTAGACTGCAGTAATGGGGTTTACAATTTACAGCAATGACTTACAGTTGAGGTTATTTTGAGGCTGGTAGACAGATACAAACTCTTGTTAAGTTGCCATGAAATAAGGCACATTATCACTTGGTCTTATGTTAAAGAACACTCCAAAAGTCTACCCATAGCTAAGCAAGCCATGTGGTAAGCATAGTACACCACCAGAATATCTTCAGTCTGAGAGAGCAGAAGAGGAAGTCCCCATGGGCCCCATTTAGCCTTCCAAAAAAGTGTTGCCTTATAGTTTAAGGAGGCTGACGCCTACCTCAAAAGCTGACTACAAACCTGACATTCAAGCTACCAAAACATGAAACTCTGTTGGCACTCTCAAAGTTACTCAGGGAAAAGTCTGTAAAAGAAAGATGTCAAGAGACCCACAGAAAAGAGCAGAGAATAAATCAGTAACAGTTGAAAAACAAAACCAACAGGCATCTGCATAAAATAAGAAACTGCACTGATGCCAAACCAATGTATACAGGATTGGACAGAAGTCACCAGGCTCAATTTGATGTATCAAATCCAAAAGCATTCAGTGTTTCTTATGAGTTAGGACAGGATCTTGAACTGGATTTGTGATCACCTTTATTGCACACCGGGAACATGATCATGATTACAATTTTCCCAGCAGAAACTGAAACGTGCAGTGGAGGGATTCCCAGGCACCAAGGCTGATGACACTTTCTACTGTAACTGAAAGTGTTGAAGAAGAGGGAGTCCCCAACCATGATTCCAGACTGTGACCGGCCCCAAGGAGATGCTGAGAACAGCATAGTAGCCTGAATGCAGATGAGCTGAAGCTTGCAGAGGATGGTGACCTGAACATCTGTGAGCTTCTGAGTGACTCCAGTTATACCTCAAAAACTTTAGAGCGACTAAGGAAATGTCCGGAGCAGAAGTGGTGAAGGATTTCTAGGGTTCATAGAGAAGTTAAACTCCTAGATTCTTCTTGTTTATCCTTCTGCCTCTCAGGACACAAGAATCATCTAAGCAATTAACACACACAGACACCATTTGGCAGCAATCAGAGCCCCATGTGATGGCGTAAAGGCAATCCAATGCAGGGAACCAGTCCCAAATTGCTATAAACCCCTGGAACAGATAGAGCCACAGAAAGCTTGGAGCCACACTGCTGCAAAGTCAGCACCTTGGGCACTTACTGGTGGAGTCCTGATACAACCAGGATGGAGTCAGATAAACAAGGAGCTGCTACCCCTGCATAGGGGGGTGGGACAATCCCATTGTGCCACTTTTGGGCACGGCATAAAGATGCAGTGTGAGCTCCAGCAAAAAGAAAGCATGCTGAGGAAGTGCGAGTGCTCCTCAAAGCTGTCTGGGTGGGATGATAAAGGCATTAAAATAGTTCGTACACAGAGTGTGTGGCTGTACTGGAAGGAAGAAGGACCACAGGCATCACCGATCTTGTTACTAGGCAAAGGATTGAGCGTTGTTTGTGTGTCTGTGTGCACATGTGCAAGATGGGATTTTATTTAAAGCAGGACAAGCAGTAATCCCTGCAGATATAAGAGCTGACATCAGGAAATGAATAGCTTCCTACCTAGGGATAGAGGGTGCTTTATTTCAGCAAGACTATTTCCGTTGGCCAGGCACTAGTGTGCATTGCAGAGCATATATGACCCAGCATGACATGTGTGCAGCGTAGACTGATTAGTTTTGATCTTTCTGCCACTCCAAGATGCTCTTGCAAATAGCCATTTTTAAGAACAGGAGATGGACAGTCTGCTTTCTGAGAGGTGGCTCTGGAGGAAGCTCTGGCAAGAGCTAATCAGGAGTCAAGCAGCGCCTTTCCGCACTATGACATGCCTAACACGCTCTCCTCTGACATGGCTCCTAGCATGCTGCAGCAGAATTTATGCAATTCAGCACTTAACAGGGAAGATTTGAGCACCAGATGTCTTGACATGGGTATTGAAAATGAAAAAGAGCAAGAGCAAACAAAGTTGGCAGCATAAACAGTGGAGGGACTGACAGCAAAAACAAGACAGTCAGGAAGGGATCCTTACCTGCCAAAGCTGGGCCACAGCAATACTTTTTTTCCTAAGACTAGGCAGGGAGAGAGGAATGCATCAGCTGAAGAAGAAGGTGTGGAGGGGAGGCAGGTTGCAGTCCAGCAACCAGGCTTTAGAAGCAGTTACACTAAACAAGTCACTCACAGAAAAAAAGGGAGAAAAGAGACAGCGAGTAGTAGCACAGGTAGTGGCCAAAGGAAAGCAGCTGCAATCTGGCAGGGATAATAGGTAATTCATAGGTAATAACTAAAGTGACAGGGCAGTGGTAAAGGAAAACGGGAGATAGCTGCAGGGCTGCGAGAAATGACTAATGAAGTTCTTTACTGTGAGGGTGGAGAAATGCTGGAACAGGTTGCCCAGAGAGGCGGTAGATGCAACATCCTTGCAACATTCAAGGTCAGGTTGGACGGGTCTCTGAGCAACCTGAATGAGTTGAAGATGCCCCTGCTCATTGCAGGAGGGTTGGTCTAGATGACCTTTGAAGGTCCTTCCAACCCAAACTATTCTATGATTCTATGACTTGACGCAACCTGAGCAAAGACCAAGCAAGTCCAGGACCTCACAGAAGATGTCAGCACCAGTCTTCTTGTGCAGCATAGTAGCACACATAGGAAATGTGGAATAACTTGAAAGGTCTGGGGGAAATCAAAAGCCCTGCAGCAAGGGGCTCCATTTCTCTTGGAGGGGACTCAGGTTTTGCAGCCTCAGCAGTAAGTCTACAAAAAGCTTGGAAAAACCACACAAGGGCTGAAAATGCTGAGCAGATAGTTCAAGTACCTGTGTCTATGGCAGAGGATTGGAAATGCTCCCTGCTACTGTTGTCCTTCCGTGATGAAACCTCCCAGTGCAGGTTGCTTTGCAGAGATGTTTTGGCAGCATGGCTTCCTCTTGCATTATTATCAGCATTCAGGAAAGGCAAAAATGCCTAGCAGGGTGTTTTTCAAATGTATAATTACCTTATAGCCTCAGATTAGAGTTACAGTGGTATGTCCTCTTTCAGGACTAGGTTGGTTTCTTCTTGAAGTGCTTGCTGACCTGACTGGCCTGAATGGTTGCTGTATACTGGAGAGACAGCTGAAGTGAAGCAGAAGCAATTATTTGTATAAAAAGAAGCAACTTGAATAAACAAAAATACTGGCAGCTATTGTGTATTAAACTGAAAAACCCAGATGCTTTCAAGCCTTGTCCTCAGGTGATTTTAAGTGCTTCTAAATAATTTTAAGTCTTACCCAAAATGAAGGAGCCCCTAGGAGCCAGCTAGGGGCCCCTCAGAGACTATCAGTCCATCAACATCCAATCTTTTCTGTGCCTTGGGCACTGATCTTGTTCTAGCTTCTCAATCTTGCTTTTCTGTGTGTTGTCCTACTTATGTCTGGGCCAGGGTCTATTTTGGACTCTAGAAGTTTGTGACCTATTCCTTTTCTGCAGGACTGGAGCCTCCATTTTTCTGTGCTGTCTATGGCAGAAGGGAATGGTTCACCTTCCGCTGGGTGTGTTTCTTAAGTGCTCTTTTAGATACTAGCACTCAAGTTCTGAGCACCTCTTTTGATTATATATTTTCACTTGAAGTCTCAAAATCAAGTCTCATGATATTTAAAATGTCAGTGAGAGCTTAGTGAGCACATTGCAGTAGCACCATTACGCTTCAGACAAATCTTTTCCTCCCTACATTGCTGATTTATTTACAAATTGCTTGCTTTTTGAATTCTGAAGCTTTTGCCCCATTATGTCCCTGTCCTGGTTTCAGCTGGGATAGAGTTAATTTTCTTCTCAGTAGCTGGTATAGTGCTGTGTTTTGGGTTTAGTATGAAGAGAATGTTGATAACACCCTGATGTTTTTACTTGTCGCTAAGCAGTGCTTACACTAAGTCAAGGACTTTTCAGCTTCCCTTGTTCTGCCAGGTGCATGGGAGGCTGGGAGGGGGCACAGCCGGGACAGCTGACCCCAGCTGAACAAAGGGCTGTTCCATACCATATGACATCATGCTCAACATATAAAGCCGGGGGAAGAAGGAAGGGTGGGACATTCAGAGTGATGGTGTTTGTCTTCCCAAGTAACCATTATGTGTGATGGAGCCCTGCTTTCCTGGAGATGGCTGAGCACCTGCCTGCCCATGGGAAGTGGTGAATGAATTCCTTGGTTTGCTTTGCTTGTGTGCGCAGCTTCCACTTTACCTGTTAAGTTGTCTTTATTTCATTACACAAGTTTTCTTTTTTAATCTTCTGATTCTCTCCTCCATCCCACTATGGGAGTGAGCGAGCGGCTGCGTGGTGCTGAGTTGCCAGCTGGGGTTAAACCACAACAGTCCCGCATTTCAGATCCTTGTGCATTATGTAGAAAAAGACAAGGGACATTCATCTGCATTACCTCCTGTCAGTGTCCCATTGCCTTCAAAGCAATAGTCCATGAGCTAGTATTCAACACTGTACTTTTCTGACTTTAATAATGTCTAGGGATTGATCCCAGGATAATGATCCCATTGTACTATGCAGCAAACACATTACTAATGCAAGACATGCCAGGAAGAGCCTTTCAACAAGGTACAGATAGCAGTAAGTATAGCAAGATGTATGTTTGTGCTGGTTTTGCCTGGGATAGTTAATTATCTTCGTAGAAGCTAGTATGAGGCTATGTTTTGGATTTGTGATGAAAAAAGTGTGGATAACACAGGGATGTTTTAGTTACTGCTGAGCTGCGCTTGCACAGACTCAAGGCCTTTTCTGATCCTCACGCTGCCCCACCAGCAAGTAGGCTGGAGGTACACAAGAAGCTGGGAGGGGACACAGCCAGGACAGCTGACCCCAACTGACCAAAGGGGTATCCGACACCATATCATGACATGCTCAGCAATAAAAGCTGAGGGAAGAAGAAGGAAAGGGGGGACGTTCATTATGGCGTTTGTCTTCCCAAGTTGCCGTTACACCTGATGGAACCCTGCTTTCCTGGAGATGGCTGAGCACCTGCCTGCTCATGGGAAGCAGTGAATGAATTCCTTGTTTTGCTTCACTTGCATGCATGGCTTTTGTTTTACCTGTTAAACTGTCTTTATCTCAACCCACGCATTTTCTCACTTTTGCCCTTCCAATTTTCTCCCCCATCGCACTGGAGGGGAATGAATGAGTGGCTGTGTGGTGCTTAGTTGCTGGCTGGGGTTAAACCATGACAATGTTGTAGGGCAAACATAACAGCACAGTGCAAAATGTCTTGCCAGCAGCTACTTTAAAATGTCCTACTAATAACAGTATTATAAAAGGCAAAGACACATGCTAGGATTCTCCAAATCTGAGTCAGAATGCTGAACCCCTTTTCTTACTCAATCTTACTGAATATCCTTTTTCCTACATTCCAAGATGTGCTTTGGAATGGGTCATCTGCTGTCCGAAGCCACTTCCCCAACACAGGACTGCAACAACATAATCCTGGGTAAACATCTCACTATGATATATAGCAGGAGCCAGCAAACCCACTTGTTGTACAAGGATGCCAGGTACCTGCCTGAATCCTAAAGGTGATCCAGTAATTGAACTAGCAGGAGTGCTTTTTGGGGGAGGCACAATCCTTGTTCCACACTCAACCCAATCACTACCTTTATTTGGATTCAGAGCCCATCATCCAGTCATGACCTTTGATTTTCCTCATCAGTAAAGCTTAAAAACATAAACCTTATGCTTACCTCTGTCTTCACATGCGAACACCTTGCCTACAGGGTCTTCTATGAGCTGGGTGAGATGAAAGGCACCCAACCTGACTGCGAGGATAGATACTACTTGCCACCCAGGCTTCCTATGTCTTGGCATGCTTTATACATGGCAAATCCATCTCTTTTTCTACTGTGAATGAATATATATATATATTTTTTACTCATTTGTTTATCATTTTACAGAATTCACAAACTACCGCTTACATACCTATGGAGAGATTTCAAATTTCCTTATGAAAATTTTACCTAGGCCTGTATTAGGTCACTGTGCCTAGTTCTGTGAGGCCATTTTCCTGCAGCAGTGAAGCAGCAGAAAAGTAATTATGATGGATTTTTTGACTAATAAAAATAAATAGAAATATAATCATTAAGATGTGATATTGGGTGATATCTTTATCTGTAACTCTAGGTCTCTTTGGGTACTTGTGGGGAAAAAAGCGGACATCGGAAATTCATTGAATATAGCAACTGAAGATGGTGAATGGTATAGAAAAAAAAAAGAAAATGTACAAGATAAAGTATTTCAACAAAAAACCAAAACCTTCTTTAATTGGTCACTACAATTTATTAAATTTATCACAAATTTTGAGTAGTTGCAGATTATCCACAGCTGTAAATTTTTTAGAGTAAACTTTATTTAAAAAAGGTCACCCTTCTAACACACAGGCACTTGTGACTACACATCTCATTGGGTTGCTACCAGCTGGGAAACCAATGCACAGAGGAGAACTTTGACCTTTCTGCTGCAAAATTGGAGGAAACAATCAACTGAAGGAGATAAAGGAGAATCTTCATTAAAGAGGAAGTGGTACATGGTAATAGGGAACAGAAATCGAATTTGCTTGTGTAAAGATACGCCTTGCCAAGTAGCCCATGAAGGACAAGGACCCTACTTATTTAGCCAGCAAGATGAAGAACCTGTGAATTATGACTTGGAGCACTAAATTAATCAGAATACTCTTATGCATTTTTACAGCAGTGGTTGGAGGGCCCACTCGGGTGTGGAATCGTGCTTTGCCAAAATGCTATGAGAGCAGACCAAGCTGCTCTTTTATGCTGGCCAGGGGAACAACAAAGACATTCAGGGACATTAACACCAAGTAAATACAGAGCAATCAAAGGAGCTATTTCTTCGCATAATGTGAAAGTCACCACTGTATTGGGGACAAGCACAAGTCATATGTTCCTCTTAAGTCCTACTTAATCCCTGCTTTGAGGATTTAAAGGGCATTCAAGTGATTCATAAGCCCCGTGCGTGTTCTCTGCACAATGATTTTTACCCACTGTAGAGTCAGCTGAGCCATGGAAAATTCTGCAGTGGGTCACATCAGTGGAATAATAGTGCTGTGTTCAGGAAGGCCTGGCTGATGCTCTGCCTGACCGTTGCAGCTGTAGCTTTAACATCTAACACACTGGTAATCAAACCTCATGGTTTATGGTGTGCATTGATTCCCCAGAGGGTTCTGGAAATAAAGTATGTCTCTTACCGGCATCATTACATATCTGGCTGGGAAAATAAGTCAAGGAGGAGCTTTTACCAAAGCATCAGGCACCAGCCAGGGATAAAGACAGGAGGTCTCTTCTGACAGTTCATTGCTCTGATCCAGCATAGCACAATCTCTGTTTTCCACAAAAAAAGGGGGGATAGAAAAATGTCTGTTTGTTTGCAGAGAATATGGCCAATTGGAAAATGGGCCAAAATCAGTAAGACAGTGCCTAAACGTTGCTGCTTCTGAAGGTAACAACCAAACTGCGAAAGATGGCTTCATATACCTTTTGCATACTTTGTATGAATTTATTTTGCTTGGGTTTCTGGTTTACGCATCATTCTGGTAATCTGTTATTGTCCCTCTTGCATATTTTTTTTGCAGGCCCTTTGGCAGTGACTCCTGCATCTATCACAGCTCAGTTTTGCAGCGTGCAGCGGAAAGGAGATGATTCTGATCTATAATTCTGTCAAATGACACTCCTTAAGATATTGTATAAGCTTATAAAGGCGAATTTTAGCTTCTGGCTTTTACTTCTCATTGTGTCTGAGCCACTTTTGATGCTTAAGAATCTTTCAATAAAAGGAAATAAACATGCACCCTCACCACTTGCTAGGGCCATGAGCTCTCAGAGTTTCTTTGTAGGTGGACTGATACTTTCATTTCTCCTTTCTTAAAAGGCAAAAGAAAATGCCTGAAGAATGTAAATCTGACTTGAAAATTGCATCCTGATTTTGGTAACATCTTAACAGGCAGGGGAACAGAAATTCAAATACACTGAGAGATGCAGAGAAAAATTAGTAATGAAAAAGTATCAGAGGCAAACTCTGGGCAAAGCAATCTTCTTTTCATCCAGAGAATAAATCCAAAAGTGGGTGGAGGAGTGCAAGCTCAGAGTGTCTACTTGTCTTTGTTAGAGACACAGTGTGGTTCTTGAGAATATGAAGGAATGGCAACGTGTCTGACAGCATAAAGTTCTAGATGCTTGATGCTAGTGCTAAGACCCTGGTTCCCACTTCTGACCCTCGGCAGCAGTGTTATCCTGGTCCAGGTGCTTTTATTTTCTTTCCCTTCCCATCTTTCATCTTGCCTTTTCTATACAAACTGCAGTCTTTCTGGAGGAATTCTTTACTACATGTCCGGGCCACATCTGACTTGGGTGATGCCAATAGAAGAATGCAAAAATCTTCAGCTTGACATTCAGCAACACAGATGGAAAGCTGGAGAAGGACTAATAGCACTGTTTGTTCCTAATGGAGCATGACCTCTGGCTCTGTCCAACTTTGATCTCTTAAGAACAGAAATCTTTCTGTGGTGTCCCTTTTTGTTACTGGATAGTTGCCCAGCTGCGGCACAAACTCCCACCGCTCTGTCCCTGCTGAGAGAAAACAGTGCTTCCCCACCAGCAGAGGTGTTCTTAATGCAATTATAAACCAAAGGCGTGTCCTGTGCCATGAGGCGTATCGCATTTACTCTAGTTATTTAGCAAGAAATGGCGATCCAAAGCTCACCTGTCCCATGGCAGCCCTCCTTGCCTTCAATACCTATGATAAGTCCTCTTCTTTAATTTCATCCTCCACCTTGCAGTCATCTGCAGCCATGCTGGAACACCTTTTGCTTTGCAGCAGATGGCAATGCAGTACTGCCCGCTGCCAAGACAAGCCAGTTCATTTTTCCATCATCTGTATCTTACTATGAAGCAGCAGACAAAGAAGAAAAAAAAACACTTGGCAGATGATCTGTGGCAGGTATCTCCTGATGTGGGGCTCTCAGCAATCTGAGCATACTGATTAAAAACTAAGAAATAAGCAAATGATGAAGTCTAGACACAGCATGCAGCTGGCCCTCATGCTAGCTCTTATTGACATGGTTGCCATAATCCTAAAGAAAAACTACAGAGTTAGCTAAACTCCCAGCCCTTGGTTCTTAAACAGCTCTTATTTTCCCATGCTCTTGGCAGGGGAGGGGAAGAGCATGTGCCCTCAACATGGTATTTGAATGGGACGTTTTCCTGAAGATTTCCAACTAGATTTGTGGCATTGTGCCTTTCATGTCTGCTCTCTTCCCCCACTCTTATCTCATCATGTCTCAGCATTAGCCTGGCTTTTGCTGGAGGACTGCACATGATGTTGTAGAAATAAAAACTTTGGTTTTTAACAAACAAGTCTAAAAAAACTTTTAGTTGTAGCAAAAGCAGAAGCAAACTTCAAATGGGGAATCAGATGTCACAGCAAGGAGTGCACAAGATATCTATAGACAGCCTGAAACAGTAACTCTAAAGAGGGCGAGAACTACCTTTATTCATTCCTCAGTTACCTGTGAGTGGTGGGTTGACCCTGGCTGGATGCCAGGTGCTCACCAATGCTGTTAAATCGCTCCCCTCCTCAGATGGACAGTGGGGAGAAAATATAACAAAAGGGTCCTGGAGTCAAGGTAAGAAACACACGTTTTTCTCTGCCACTCCTTCCTCCTCAGTGGAGGACTCTACACACTCTGCCCCTGGTCCAGCATGGGGTCCCTCCCATGGCAGACAGTCCTTCATGAACTGCTCCAGCGTGGGTCCCCCACAGGGTCACCAGCCTGGCTAGCAAACCTGCTCCAGCCTGGGCTCCTCTCTCCACAGTTCCACAGGTCCTGTCAGAAGCTTGCTTCAGCACAGGCTTCCCACAGGGCCACAGCCTCCTTCAGGCACCCTCTGCTCCACCGTGGGCCTCCATGGGCTGCAGGGGCACAGCCTGCCCCACCATGGGCTTCACCAGGGGCTGCAGGAGAATCTGCTCCGGCACCTAGAGCACCCCATCTAGTGGTGCATCCCCCCCACCACTCTTTTCTGATGGACTGCTTTATGATCTCAGAAACTCCCATCAGATCTTGGTGTTGGTGTAAAGAGTGGGACAATTAGGTGGCACTGTCTGCACCAAAAACTCCTACATGGCTAAGGCCAGGAGCAAGAACAGGAACAATCAGTTATCCCCTGATAGCCTCGGAACATACCTTATCTGAATCATAGTCCGAGTGGTGCGGTACCATCATTACTGGAAATCCAGTGATTACCAACCCAGATTGTGGCCCAGAATGGAAATTTGCTCATGACTAAAGCCAATCATCTCACGATCCTATAAACAGTACAGTTCTAAGCGGGGCCCTTTGAGCTCTCCTGGACTGCAGCAGGATGCAACCAGCATCTCCCTCTGAGTGGGATGCCTCTTGGAGCTAGCAAACTCTTGAGTTTGCTAAGATTGAAGGTCCATTGCTGAAGACCAACAGTGGAGCCTGGGATGAAACCCTTCACTCCGTGAGGCTCAACCCTTGCTTGCTGAGAAATGCCAAGACATTTACTGTGAGTATTTCACTGAACTTGAGGGGAATTTTTAACAGGGGGGGAGAGAGAGAGAGAGAGATATCAAATCATATCTCTATGTGTGAGTGTGTAAATTAAGTAGTTTGTAGATGCATGATTTAATTACAAAGTGAGTCTTATACTTCTACTATATGTATATATTGACCTTAGACATAAACCATTGACCAAGTCTGAGACTAATGTCGGACCTAGCTGCACCTCGACTCCTCTAAAAAGTTTAGAAAGCAAGGGAGTCTATTCTGAACCTTGTGACTCAATGGGAGGGTCCTCCTTATCCCCTGCATCCTCATCTCTCTGTGAATCATTATAACTTGGGAGTAACTTACTTTTCCTTTGTGTACTTCTTCCATGCAGTAATAGAGCGAACCTTGCCATCTTCAAATCTTTAACTAAGTCTCTGTTCTGATTAATTTTGTCAAATCACTTTGTTAATCGACTGATGATTGAGTGCTATTAAGATATCATAATCCAATCCTGTGATTTGCCATAAATAAATTCTAAACTGCTATTAAATCAAATTGTATAAAGTCACTCATTCACAACAAATTGGTGTAGTCAGCAGGATACTAAATCAGCATTTGCAACACCCGCTCCTCCTCCTTCTTCACTGACCTTGGTGTCTGCAGGGTTGTTTCTCTCACATATTTTCTATTCTCACTCCTCTCTTCAGCTGCAATTGCTGTTGCACAGCCATTTTTCCCCCTTCTTAAATATGTTATCACGGAGGTGCTACCACCGTTGCTGATGGGCTCGGCCTTGGCCAGTGGTGGGTCCATCTTGGAGCTGGCTGGTATTGACTCCATCAGACAGAGGGGAAGATTCTAGCATCTTCTCACAGAAGCCACCCCTGTAGCCCCCTCCTTTACCAAAACGTTTCCATGCAAACCCAATACACTGTGGAAAACTGATAATAGCGTAGAGATTTACAACGGCAAAAATGAGTTCCTGCATGAGTTAAGGACACAAGTCAGCTCTACTCAACAAGCTCTTTGACTGTGCTTCAGATCTATGTTGCCTTGTCCTTACCAGCATCCCAGAAAAGCGATGCCTCTGCCCTTAGGTTTTTCACCATTTTTCCAGTTTCTTGAGGAGCACCTGTAGATCATTGTCAGCCTTTCCAGCTGGTAAGGCAGAGCTGGGCCGGCACATGCATTCTTTTCACACAGACCCTACTGAAATTACTGCACTGGATCCTTGGTTTTGGATCTGATTTTATGTATGTCTTGTGAACAAGGCAGGCAATGGAGATATCACAGTAGTTCTGGGACACGTCTCATTTAGATATCTCTTGATGAAACCTGTGCAAATGGCATCTAGGGTATTCTGGTATTGTCAGAGTGTCATCTGTACCAATGGTGAAGCTATTTCTGATATTTTTAATAGAAAATGGTATTAATCCAACTGACCTTCTGCAGTAAAGCTGAGAAAGATTGATTGTGGTGGTGCTGACATTTCAGCATTTCTTAAACTTTCTCTCATACTTCACATCCATAAGATTCTCTAGGCCAAGGATGTGATGGGACAAATGGAACAGAGAAGTGGTTATAAAGTTGGGGATGGTAGTCTCATTATGGTTATCAAAACCCAAAGAAAAATAACAATTACTTAAGGTAAATGCCTTCCCAGAACAGCTATGAAGCGAGAAATCTGACTTTTCTCTGTATGGCATGGAGTTGAAAAATAAATTCTGAAAAGAAATTGTATTTTGCTACGTGCTTATTATTCAAACAGTCAGAGTTATTTCAATCTAAAGTATCAACTAGAATTTTATTTCTCATTGTCTCTATGTGTTTTTAATCGCTTAAGGAACATCAAGAGCTTTCAACTAGCTCAGGCCCATGTTGTGATCAGTTTAGTAAAAACTCATCTTTTCTGAAGACAGCAATTTCCAATTTCCTCTTTTGGAGCAAAGCAACATTTCCCATGGCCCACTGAATGTCTTAAAAATAACAGACCAAAGCTTCATGAATATGAGCGCAGCTGTCTTTGCCCTGTGAAACTCTGAATATGTCTTAGAAAAGGGTACTCTAGGTTCCCTCAATAATAAATAGAGAGATATGCACACTTCTGGATGATTATTCCCATTCCAAGAACCAAAGAATTTCAGAGGTCCCTGTTCCTGCTCTTCTACCTTGGATCCCTTAGGGCTTTGGCAGAAGAAGAGAGCTGAAGAGCCTGATTCACGCAGTGCAGAGCCATGGCTTCTGGTGGATTTTCTTCTCATTGATGACGCCAGAAGAGGGAAAGAAAAGGGTCGGGAAGTTAGGATACAGGTCTCAAGGATGAGCCTCCAGCAGCAGGCAAGTTAGCAGACCTAAGAGACAGAGAGCAAAGTAAGGATGTACCATATATTATGTTAACCTGGAGTTTGCTCAGTGCTGGTTTTATTCTATAGTGAGAGTTTCTAATGTATGTTTTGGCTGAGTGGGAACCACTCAGGTCCCACAGTGCTCCAACCTTGCTAACTCACTAGCAGTTTCTGGAGGAAGGGGTGCATCTCTGTTCCCTTTGGCATTGCCTTGGCAAAAGCAGCTCTTCACTGGCAGCATTAAACCAATTTTCAACCTGTGGAATGGATCCCACTGCAACTACATTAAAGCAATTTGGGGATTTTGGCAATCCCCCGTGTATTTTTAAGGTAAAGATTTATGTTGATATTTTCAAAGCTTGATGACTCTCTTTGAAGTTGTTTTAAATTTCAGCTTCCCTTTTTTTCAATGCAGTTGAACCAGGAAATCTGTTGCATAAAGCAGTATGTTTCAGCTTATTCAGAATCATCATTTTCCAGGGAGTTTGACAAAGTGTTCAAAGTAAATAGCATTTCTGCTGCCATGTATAATAAATGCAATGCAATACTGTAAATCAAATTAGGCAAAAGATAGCATCGTTTCAGTGTCCAGAATAAATACTCAAGCATTAAAAAAAAAAAGGACAGAAAAAAATGGGAAATACTAACGTCATAGCTAAAATGTCAATTTAATCTTCTTGTGTCAGGAACTTATATTTAATTTTTATTACAAACCAGCAATATGTTATCCTGGTGCATACTTGTGAGATATCCATAATAAATTTCTGTTTTGACTTGAAAACAGAAAAAGATCATGCAAACTATTTCAGCTAAGTTCAAAGGATCATTTTATATTTCCAAATACACAGAAAACTCAAGCCACTTGCAGTCAAAAGCACTTTTTCCAACACAATGGGATTAATGTATGATCTGCAGAATTTTTCCTGAGCTTTGCTGGAGTTATGACTCATGTAAATCAAGGTTGTCCTGCCTGTGCAAGTGTCCTGGTTTCGGCTGGGACAGAGTTCATAGTGGCTTGCATAGTGCTGTGTTTTGGATTTAGTACAAAGAGAATGTTGATAACACACTGATGTTTTTAGTTGTCGCTAAGTAGTGCTTACACTAGGCCAAGAACTTTTCAGCTTCCCTTGTTCTGCCAGGTGCATGGAAGGCTGAGAGGGGGCACAGCCAGGACAGCTGACCCCAACTCACCAAAAGGATATCCCATACCACATGACATCATGCTCAGTATATAAACTGGGGGGAAGAAAAAGGAAGGGGGGGACGTTTGGAGTGATGGCATTTGTTCTTCCCAAGTAACCGTTACATGTGATGGAGCCCTGCTTTCCTGGGGATGGCTGAGCACCTGCCTGCCCATGGGAAGTGGTGAATGAATTCCTTGGTTTGCTTTGCTTGTGTGCGCAGCTTCTGCTTTACCTGTTAAGTTGTGTTTATTTCAACACACAAGTTTTCTCACTTTTACTCTTCTGATTCTCTCCCCATCCCAATATGGGGGGAATGAGTGAGCGGCTGTGTGGTGCTGAGTTGCCAGCTGGGGTTAAACCATGACAGCCAGTCTGTGCAAGTTTAGGATATATTCACCGTTTTTCAGACACTGAACTTCTGTCTTTAACAAGCTATTTTTCCTCCAGTGCTCTGAGTTCCTGTCCCAAAAATTAAAATAACCACACTAAAATGTTATACTTCTAAGTATACTTTTCTCAGAAGTCCTCTATGTATTTTTCAGGCTTAAATAAAGCTGACATAAAAATATTAACTGGTAAAGGTAAAGCTAGCAATAGCTTCCATGTCAGAAGCAACTCATGCTAACTGCATGCTTTGAATGCAAGGCTATCCTTTAGGGATATGTATATACAATAGAAATGTACAAAGATGGAAATGGAAATAGAAAAAAGCCTTGAACAGCTATTTCACACAAGCTCTTCCTCTGAGCTTCCTTATCCAGAGAGGGAGGTGGTGCAGAGTAAGTTAGCTAGCCTAAACTTAAATTGTTCCTACTAGTATTTTGCTATGTTACGATTTCTGTTGGTGACTTTCCTAAGTAGACATTGTATGTCAAAATGTAATGTCAAAGTTATTTGCTTCATAGTGTTATCTTTTCCATTTGTTACACTAAATAAATATCAAGGTTATTGGCACGTTTGATCTTGTTAATAACCATGTTTCAATACAATATGAGCCAAGATATTTCTACACGGCTGATGATAACTCAGTTACTTCATTGACAGATTTACATGATCTGTGGACACCAACCAAAAGCCCCAGGATTCAAATTTACCAAAATTACCATCTCAAACTGAAATGTGAAAGATGCCTTTTAGGATGATCAAATCAAAGCAACACCTGTCTCCCTCCTCCCTTCCTCCACATGTAGATATTATAAACAGCAAAGAAAATCAACTATTGCCACCATGAAAAACTCTGGATCAGTCTTGCAATAATAATTCTATCTGTGAAAAACACTACAATAATCTAATTTTCACATGTCCATGGATCAAAAGATCACAATCACTGGAAACTTTGTAATTCTGATACACAATTTGGGACTCTTCAATGGACAACGTAGCCTTAATTACCTATTCTGTTCCACTGAGGGGTGACAAAGTTTGTGAGAAAGTGATTTTTTTCAATATAAAAAGTTATTACTGCAAAAATAGCTTTTTCTGAGAAAACTTTATCAACTTATATGTTTTACATTATTGGGAAACCGTAAAAAAAATTTGGATTTTAACCTGGGCGGAAGCTGGTGAAGGGTTTAGAGCACAAGTCTTATGAGGTTCGGCTGAGAACTGGGGTTGTTTATCCTAGAGAAAAGGAGGCTCATGGTAGACCTTATCACTCTCTACAATTACTGGAAAGGAGTTTGTAGCAAGGTGGGTGTTGGTCTTTTCTGCCAAAAAACAAGCAATAGCAGAAGAGGAAATGGCCTCTAATTGCACCAAGAGAGGTTTAGATTGGCTATGAGGAAAAAAATTCTTCACCAGAAGGGTTGTCAGGTATTGGAATGGGCTGCCCAGGGAAGTGGTTGAGTCCCCATTCCTGGAGGTATTTAAAAGACAGGTAGATGTGGTGCTTAGGGACATGGTTTAGTGGTGGGATGGCAGGGTTAGGTTAACAGTTGGACTTGATGATCTTAAGGGTCTTTTCCAACCTAAACGATTCCATGATTCTATGATTCTATGAAATAACCTGCATTGCTGAACTACTCTTGCCCTTCTGTCTCAGATTAATTCAATGTTAAACTGTAGTATTCCACAGGATACATTGCCTCCTTGCAATTTTAGCTGGGAAATCTTATACCTTCATCTTCCCCTATGTTCACTCTGCACCTTCTAGCTTGCAATTAATATGGTAATACCGCATGGCTGATATAAAGCGAGAGATCACGTGCAGCGTTGAAGACCTCGCTTGTCCAGAAAACACTGCACATAGAAGATACAGTGAAAGCAGATCTGGAGAAAATAGATTGAAAGAAGTGTGCTTTGCTTATGATGAAGAGAAGGAGCCAAGGAGTGGATTCTTTCTCCCATCTCAGAAAGCGAGCAGGTCCCAGAGGTCCAGATCCAAGAACTGCCAGTGGGGAATTTCTGCACAGGGCAAGAGGGCAAGATGTGCAATGGAGAATCAGATGAGCCTTTGTGGCTGCTGCAAGAGAAATAAGACAGAGTGCAAATGGTGAAACTGAACTAAGGCCCATGCTCTGAGTTATAAAGAAGTGGGGATGTGGGGACATGTTAGTAGAGCACAGGCTCCATTTCTTGCCCTGCTTCACCTTTGACCAACTTACTCCATTACAGAGAAAGAAAAGCTCCAGTGTTGCTCACTTCAGGATATCAAAGTCTTTGGAGAGTGGCCGTGGGGTAGGGGGAGGGCAAGTTTTCTCTAGGTGACCTTAACCGAACCCCTGCTCTACACAGTATTAGTCAAGACTCCTAGCTCTGTATCACAGAGGTCAATAAACACCAGAAAGAGGTGTTGGCCAGAGAAGGATGAAAATACAGCAACATTCTCCATGAACTCAGTAAATTAACTGGGGAAAACAAACAAACAAACAAAAAGCAAGCCTTTTGAAATTATTTAATAATGACTATGATATGAGCTGACCACTGGGTTGTCTTCTGAGTTATCAATGAAGAGAAAGTCCTCAATACCATCAGACACAATTGTCTCCAGCTATCAGAACTTTTTATTCAGAGATGCCCCTCATTTGTTTTTTGTGGGGTTATTTTTCAAGGTTTATATTCTGTAGTTAATGAGACAGACAGGCTAATGCCATGAACTGCAAACTGACCATCCAAAAACACTAGCTAGATATCATAGTTCTCAGGCATCATGGATAGACATGAAATGTTAATTTCATGTCCGTGTGCCCACACAGGGTGGTAGGCAAGCGACATTTTCATGAGATCACAAAAATAAAGTCATACCAGGGCATCCTACTTAATAGAGGATTACAAAATGCATCAAATAATGTTTATCCACTCACAGCCAAAATGGCACACGTCAAATACACAGAGGAAATTGCAACGCTCCTATGGGGTGACACACAAATGGGGAAAATGATAACTGCAGAAAATTCATACTGCTGTGCTGGAAGAGGAAAGTGTTTTCATTTGGGAAAACTACAACTCTTGCCATTAAGCAGTGTTGCTTCTGCTCATATTCTTTATGCTGTTGAATTATTGTGTCAGGCTAAATTCAGTGCTCAGTGTAACTTCCCTTCGGTGCACGGAAAGAGAAAGAAATGAACTAAGGCCCAAGCCAGCAGAGATGCATTCACCCATGTAATTTTATTGGCTTCAAAGAGATGGAAATCAGTGGGGTACTACATACACCCAGGTATCATACATGGAATATAATACTGAATTTCATGTGTCCTATAGTAACCCTCAAGGAAATTTGCCATTACAGCTGGTGGAAAGAAACCTATGTATTTTCAGCAGACCTGCCACCACCTCAAGCCATAATTTAAACAAAACAACACAGGCCAAACATTGCTTTAGCCTTTTGCTCTTTGGATAATATTACCAGCTCTCCAAGGCTTCACTATAAAGAGCTTAACTCTGCAGCATTATTGTGACTAATCTCATCAGACACTACTGTGGCAGCCAGGCTCCCCTAAGACAGCCCAGGGTAGGATCCCAGGGAACAAGTGAAAGGCAGATGGGGAAGCCCTGCATAAAGAATATGAAATAAACATTCAAGAGCTCAACAGAAATCCCAGACAAAAAAACAAGTCCAGTCTCCAGGCCTCTTTGGACGCAAAGATCTCAAAATCCCATTTCTACTTTCATAGACTGAGGGAAGGTAAATGTGTGTCAGGAATCCAGTGTGGACATTAATGTATACAGGGCACATTTACCACTGCACTTCCCACTAGTTTAAGATCCATTTTACACTTCAGAATTGCTACTATGGTAATGGAGAGTTCACCAAATAATGTGACTCAATCACCCTGAAAATTGCTTCAGCCTGGACCTCGAGGCAACACAAAGTTGCCTTATGAAGAGATTCATTAAAACAAGCCTTTCTTTTTATTTTCTTTCTCTAGGAAAAAGAGAAAAGTATCACCTGGCTGGAAATAATGGCATGATAAGAGGGGAACTCCATCTCAGGTTGTGATGGAGATCCAAAAACCTAGGACATATCAGATTTTCCCAGGGCTTTCAAAAGAGAGCAAGAAAGGCATGCCATTGCCAGGGCCAAAGGGATAGATCCAGCCCACTGGGACAGATGGGTAGAGACCTTGGCAAGGTTATGAACCTTCAAGAGAGAAAGGTGCATTGATGGAAATCTGCTGTAACTTTTCTCTGGCTACAAGCTTCCAGAGTCATCTAAAATGTGCTGTCTCCAGTGAATTTCATCCATACGCTGGGAACTCAGCTGCAAAGGCAGCATTTTTTTAGTAAAAAAAAAAAGACAATCTTAAGAAAACTTGGGTTTCTGGAGATAGCAGGCACTGAAAAATGAAGGTCACAAAGGCTGGACAAAATCACATCTGCTTGTGATCCCAATATACATGTCAGCCTAACTTTTTTCAGAACTGTTACAAGACATGTCAGAAGAATAGGGGTAGCTGAGTGAGAAAACATAAAAATGCGTGACAGAGTAAATATCTATCCACCCATATGTGTCCATCCATCCATTCATTGATCTTGTACACATCCTGACAACAAGATATGCTTCTAGCTTCCTTTCTTTCTCCCCTCACACATCAATCCAGGCAGTTACTGGACATCATAATTATAGTAAGCTCTTAAATCCCAATAAATACTACCAAGCTGGCTACTCAGAGACTTCCATGCTATCAACTTTCTAACACAGTAATAATGATTAGACTATATTGCATCTGACTGCTTTTAGAGGTTTACCCTTTGATTAGACTTGGGGGAAGGGAGGAAATACTGGTAAAAATGAGGAGATATTTCAGCTTTGAAAGAGATTTAGAGGCTATGTTTCCAAATTTTGGCTTTAAAAAAAATGGCAGAATAAACATATAGAGATGCCTCTTGTTAGGATCTGGTGTTCTTTCAAACACGGAGGTGACAGAGAAAATGATGCCTCCGCTGCTGTGTGGGCTCTGGGATACCCAGTGCTGCAGAAAGTTTATCACTGGCTGGCTCACGTCCTGCAACATGAGCTTGATTTCTCAGCCTGTGCTTGTCAAAAGGCCAAAAGGCTTGTCTTACTACTTGCATTATGGTTGTGTCTAAACTGGATTGCCCAGCATTTCCAGTGGAAATGCGCAAGGTTTTCACCACCAAGAGCAAAATCAGAATGAGGGTGAAGGGCAGCAAAAAAAGGAAAACAGGAATGCAGCACCTCCTATCCTCCACCTGCATGTTGTCCAGGCATTGCCTCAGTCTTATATCAGTCCTAGAGAGTCCCGGCCTGCCTCCTTCCTCCATCCCATCAGGCTTGCATCCCAGTCCAGGAGAATTGTACAGCTACCTCCAAGTTTGTTGTAGTTCACCATAAAGTTTAGGAAACACAAGCTAGTTCCTCTTCTGTCCAAAACTTACAGAGCTCAAACATTTCCCCAGCCCCTGGGGCTCTGAGGAAAATGCCTTCTGTATCTGGAATTTCTCATGATTCAGAGCTTACTCAAAGAGGCCTTCTCTCCAACACATCTTACAAAAGGCACCATTTAGTTTTGCTGCTTTAGGATCTTTCCATTCTGCAGCAGCAGCAGAGTAGGACCAGGATGAGAAGAGGAGGGAAATAGGCAAGATCAGTGAGTGTTTGGCACTCCAGTTGAATAAAAGGTGAGGAAAGGATCCTGGCACATGGAAAGTCAAGAAAAAAATCTAGGAGGGGTTGATATAACTGCAAGTGAGAGCAGCATGCATTGAGTGGAGTAGTATTGCAGCGGCTATAAAATCTTTAGAGGGCTGTGGGTGAATACAGTTGAGACAGAAGGAAACTTCAGCAGATCCTTCTCCTGAATCCAATAAACGGCTCTTACAGAATCTGGACATCAACATGTACATCAGTACCAAGTGATCCACATATATTTTGGTTGCTGTTAGTGCTGTGAAGCTCTGTATACAGCAAATGGTGATTCATAAAGGATGTGTAAGGCCCACCAGTCTGTGGCAAGAGTAGTGGAAGCATGTCAAGGTCATAGCAGCCTTCTGTGTTCTCCATGTCACAGGACTGGAGTAACTTGCCAATAACTTTTCCTTCTAATTTTCCATTAAAGTTTGTCTGCATGTCCACAAAAGGATGCCATGCTTCTGTACATAATAAAGGTTCATTGAATGCCCAGATAATTTTGCACCAAGATGCAGCTTCTGGTTTGGGACAGAATTACTTCTGAAGGGCAAAGATAAAAAATACCAGCAGCGTTATGTGCTTCTCTCACCAGTGCAAGTATTGCAGTAGCTGTTGTGAAGAGTGAATACATGTGTTCACAGACACCCACAGACTGGCATATGCATTCATCAAACACTCACCTAAGAATTTCAGCAGACAGTTTTGTAAATGTTGAAGTCAACCTCAAG
Organism: Egretta garzetta; assembly: GCF_000687185.1. NCBI lineage: Eukaryota > Metazoa > Chordata > Aves > Pelecaniformes > Ardeidae > Egretta > Egretta garzetta. The sequence continues at coordinate 1,000,406 of NW_009259318.1, read as the reverse complement.
AAGAAGAGGCTGATTTCACTAAATAAGGTCTGTGTTTCAAAATTTTTCCCAGTTAATCTCCAGTGGTTAGCACTACTATAGCTCTTAATAGAAATTTAGGCTCTGGTTGTATGTGACACTGAGGAGGGCACAACAAGACTTTAGAGAGTTGTGTTGACTTTAATAGGGCATGCAGGAATTGGCCTGTAGAAGCAATGTGTAGGACAGGGCTTTATGAACCAATAGAGTAGGTGTATAAAATGGCATGCTTAGGAAATGATATAGCAATCAGGAATAAAAGCCAGTTTAATTCAGTTCCTGAGATGGGAATATCAGGTGGCTGCAAATGCATATGATTGGGACAAAATTAAAGAGGCCAAAGATATGGAAGCTGAAGAGGAAATCAATTCAAATGGTCAGCCTGACTTTCTCCAGCAAATTGCAGTTCAAAGACTTGACCACTGATGAAGAAAAAAAGGTAGGTCTTGATATTGAGGTTATTTTATATACCTCATGTTGTTCATGACTGATCTACAGAAAGAATGCCTATGTTTCTACTACTCTGAAATGTGATATATCTTTCAGCCCATGTTTGTTTGTTTATATGCCTACTCACTTCGACTGACACTAAATATATTTAGAAATACCTGTCTTTATAAATTTCAGCATCTCCTTCTGAAAGAAATAGAGCCACTTCTAGAGCAGAACATGGCAGCCGTTTAGCTGCCATTAGCACACAGCACTCCTGTGCATCACTTCAGGCTATGAAGGATCACAGATTACCATATCTAACTGCCATTGCAAGATGAAAGCTTAGATACTTCCGCTATAATTAACCACATTGAATTTGAGCGGTAAGCTAAGGTTAATGGTCCTACAACACTTGAGAAAAGTGTAATTGATCTCTTAGAGAGCATAAGTGATTAGGATATCAGTTTGTGTCACTGGAAAGATAGTGCTGTCAACACCACAGTGTCCACTAACTGTGTACACAGTACACCAGTTCAGTACCAACCTAATGAAATGGATGTGCTTAATACCACATTTTCCAGCACTTTACAAGCATGGACATAGACTGAATCTATTATCTTTTGTGTTTGTCACAGCCAGATGAACTGCTCAAATAGGGATTCATACATCTCATAATAAACCCTTCCTCCCAAGGTCAGGTAATGCTGCTATCCCATTTCGTTGGATATGGCATTAAGCATAGAAGCTATGTGAGCTGAGCCTGAGACAGAGCTACACTATATTGCCTAAACAACAAGCAATCCACATGACGCTGCATCCAAGATGGTAAAGCCTGAGCCACAGAAGATATGGCAAACTGAGATCTCTGTTAATGTGGACTTGCACTTATGGACTTGTCCTAACACCACAAAGCAGGTAACTTCTCAGAGGAAGGAAATTAAAGACAGATGAGATGAACTCCAGGGTGGGATTTCAGCACAGAAGAATCCATCCCTGGAAATATGAGGGAAAGAACAATAACAAATTTTTGTATGATCAGTGTGATAAATGAGCGAGTCCCAAATAGGGTTTCAGTCAAAATTAACAATTTATTAAACGAATAAAAGCAAGCAAACAGCGCTGGGTGCGCCGGGAGCCTCTGCTCTACCAAGACGCACCCCATACAGTTCTTGTTTCTGGTTTATATATCCCCCAGCAATAGGCGGGTCTTAAACTCCTCTTGGTTTGGTCAGTAACAGCACCGGTTTAACCGGTTGTGCTGAGGTGCCCGGCAGGGGACAGGCCAGCCCTCCGTGAGGAGGCGGCTGGGGCCGATGCCGCCCCGGTGCCCAGCCAGCCCCCCTCCCCTTCCCCCTGTGAGGAGGCGGCTGGGAGGGTGCAAGGTAAGAACTACATACATTAACCTCTCTGCCCTTCTTAGGGTTGTGGTTATACAAGGGTATGTCATCATGCGGCCCTAGCACTGTTCCATATTAACACGAATCAGATGGACATATATAACATCAGTTTAACCAGAGTTGCCTTCCAGAACACTTCAGCAACTGAATAAGAACTGCTCAACTGAAAACCTTTTGTTCCCAACAAAACTAAACAAAATAAAAAAATGTTTATGGCAGTATGAAAGGCTCTCCCATTTCTTTGCATGTTCATTTCAATTCACTACCTCAGCTACCCTATCACACGAACTGATTATTCCAAAGCAACCAATGATCTTCATAATTGCATGCCCTTTCTTAATACAGATGTGCGCCTATGTTTCCTTCTCAACAATTAGTTGTATTTCTACTTGAGCTTTTCACTGTAGAACAGAAATAGATCTTATCTGACTCCAAGTGGATTGTTATTAGCAATGAGCGGATTAGATAGAAAACAGATGTTGGGTTGGAAAAGATGTAGTTCTACTCATATTTTTAATCAGAACTAGTGGTTGTTCCCAAATTAAAAAACACTGTTCACTGCAGTATGAACCTATCCAGGGCTGAATATGTACCTAAACTGCTGGTGGTGTAATTTTGACAAGGCTACTTATTCTGCCCCAAAGATAACCTCAAAATATTTTTTCCTCTCAGTGTGCCTCAAATCCCAGCAGCAGTGAGTGGACAAATCAACTTCTAGAAGAGGACCAAAACTTGCAACATTTTCTTATGCCATGAACCTCACTGAGGTCAACATCACATATCAGACAGACCCTGACACTGGGGTCTGCTTCACGGACAGGCTCTACGCTGGAAGTAACCCCGTTTGACTTTGTTCCTGCACTACCAAGGAAAGGGCTCCTGTGAGAAAGGCCCTAACACACAAATAACGTAGGCACTCCTCCAGAAAGGTATCATTTTCTGCATGTTTAGGGCTTTGCTCATTCATGTATGCAGGACCACTATTTGTTAACTTAAAAGAGCCATTCATCAAATGCATGGAAGACACATTCCTGTTAAGAACAGTCCTTCCTCAACATTTTTCATCCTACTGCCATTGGATTTTAAGAAGCTAAAAGTATGTGTCTCTTACCAGATATATCCAGAATACTGGATTCTTGCAGCGTGGGTCCAGCAGTTGTGCAGACTGTACAATGTGTTTGATCAGTTTTGCCTTGTTTCCCTGGTGTCACACACCCCCCTGAATACCTCTATAAGAAAGGTGGGTGTGAAAAAGTGTTATTCTTCTGTTTTCTAATAAAAGAAATCTGATTTTGTGAACAAATGAAGACAGTGGGATCAGAGCCACCACCTACCCATGTTGTTAGAAATTCCTCTGAAGTTCTCAGTGTTGTGCAGTGTGGAGATTGCATACAAAAGCTCTTATTCAGGGCTCTGGCAGAGCGAGCTGCAGTCGGGTAAGAATTTAGCTCCCATGTCTAAACCACATATCTATCTTCTCTTTTCCTCTGCTGAGCTAAAGCACTAGATATTAAAATGCTGACCCAAAACGTAGCATTTCTTGAAGGGCCATGGTTTACAGGCATATGAAATGTGGCAGTGGAGACTCAAACTCATGTTTTCTTAATGACAACTAGAGGAGGGAAAAAAAAAAATATTTTCAAGGATACAGTATTTCTTGGGTTGTCCAGTCAGTAGCAGAAACTTGTTAACAGAAGAGCAAACAACAATGTACACTGAATATTGGTAGCGCCCACAAATTCCAGAATATCAGGTATTCCTGGATATTTGTGGGTGGTGTTTTCATTTTTAAGGCTAAAAGAAAGTTTATGACCTTGTGCTTGCATTTCCGTATGACAAAGAATCTTGACCATTAGTTCTTGCATTAAGCCTGCATCTTGCCTAACCCAAAGCAACTTACATTAAATGGCAGCACAGTGACTGGGGAAGGTGCAGGTTAGTATTTTGCCAATTTAGCAATAGTTTAACACAACTTTAATCCCAGGTATGTCGGCCCAGAATGTGATCAGCTGGGAAATCTTCTGTTTAATACTTTTTCCATTGTTTTCCCAACAGCCCTTGAAATTTCACTAAGGCAGCATTTGGGTTTTTTTACAGTTCATTTCTCTGCTACAAATACCTTTAACAACAGGCAGTCAAGCAGCGTAAGACCACATACGGACACCACTAGTCTTTACAGAAACAAGCAGAACTCCCTTGTTTCCATCAGTGGTGCAACCATACCAAATGGAATGACCATACATATCTGAACAGGTCAGCACAAGGTACGCATTATCAATGTTCACAGTATTACTGTTCATCTTTTCTTCATCAGCCATTCATCCATTAGAAAGGGTACCATTGAATTTGCCATCCTCTGTGGGACAACTGCAATTCTGAACTTGCGTGCCTATAACTGAGAGCTTGATTTTAATGAAAACAACAACAATGAATGAAGCAAACACCGCTGTGCTGCAGAGGGAAGTTCTGTCCAGCATGAAACACTTTGTCTAATCTGGTGTGATATATGAGACACCTTTTGTCCTTATGGCACTTTAATTGCTGACTGGAGCTTATAAACTGAAGCCAGCTTCAGTTTATAAAGGCTTATCAAGATCACACCTCTGGGTAGGGTGGTTTCAGGACAGATAACTTTACTATTATGTCACTTAACAATGATTTAAGACAGGAAAAAATAACTTTCAAAAATGAAAGGGGAAATATCTCGTACAACAAAGCAAGTAGCAGTTCAAGCTGGGCTTCTTTCTTGATGTATATCTAGTCAAACGCACTGAATCTGCTAGGGGCCAAAAATAAAAAATCTGGGCTATGCCATTCTGCATCCCCATTCTCCCAAACTCCCACTGCCTCACATATATACAAAACCAGTCTAAAATCTCAGCTGCAGAGACTCAACTAGCATATACTTGCCTAGCTCAGCAGCTGTCCTTTAATTTAAAGCAAAAAAAAAATCTCAAGCAAGCTGCTACAATGCATAACGTGCATTGCTATCACCGCAAGTTGATGTAACAAGCCTGGAAGTCCAAGCCTTTTCAGATGGTCACAGTTTCTAGTATTTAATCATGCCAAAATTCACTTAGCCCTTGAAATCAGACAAGATCAAGATTATGAAGTGTGGGAAGCTCCTCCAGCATTCATTCAGTAGCAATTTACTGTAACTCCAGTAATGAGTTCCTCCCATGAGGCACTTGCACATCTGAAGTACTATTTCCTGAGGCTGTCATGTCATTAATTTCCAGTGTTTATAGGCTAGTGGAGCTCTTGTATTTGCTGGGTGTAAAGGCTTTGAGATTATAATGCATCTACTGCAGTGCATGGCATGTATGTCAGGTCTTCAACACAACCTGCAGTTCTTCTTCAGAGGGCATTTGCATGGAGTTCAAGCAGCATTTAGGAAAAGAGGGAGAAGGGGAAGGGGAAAAGGAAGGAGAAGGCGAAGGAGAGGGGGAAAGGACAGTGTTGCACTGAACCGTCAGTATACAAAGCAAGGGCATTTATCAGAATCTTCAGCATCTTCTATTTTCTTTCTCAGAGATGTCATTTTTATGATCAACACGTAAACAAGAATGGCATCAATTCAGGTTGTTGTGGCCCAGAGTAGAAAATTATTTATAATGATTCATTTTAAATGACCATTAGAAATACAATCAATATGCACGCATACTAATGTCCAAAGAAAATTTCTTTGGTTGGATAAAGAAGAATTACTTGCATACCAGACAAGCAGGGACCCCAACAACCCAAAGACTGGCTGCTGTGATGTAGAGCAGATCTGAAAATGTCTCAGGTCTATTCATTCAGAAATTTTAATTATCAGCTTGAATTCTTGAATTCCAGTGTTTAAAATCAGAGTATGCATTTAGAGGTGGGAATGCAAGTACCTTGAAGAAATTTGCTTTCAAATTATCTTTTAAGCAGAATGCTAAACGCTTTCTCATCAAAACTAATTTTTCAATTTGATTTTTCAAATTCTGTCTAGATGAATCAGATAGAGTGGTTTTTGGTATATTAACCCAAGCTGAATTCAAAATTTTAGTTTGTTGAACCACATGAACCATTTCAACATGAGTAAATCTGATAAAACTACTGCTATTTGTTGGTGCTGTAATGAAACACTTTATTTCAAAATGGAGCAAATTTAATTTTTTTTTTACATTTTAAAATAATTGTTATGCCTAAGTAGATCTTTTACCATAATTTTTTTTTAATCAACCGAGTAAACAAAAAATGTAGTACTCCCAACACCTCTTCTATGAGTACATACAAAGTGATTTTTAAGGCATCAGCAATCTGCCTGTGAACCTACTGATTCTGACCAGAGCAGGGAAGGCGTTGAAGACAAGACAGCAGGTTAAACAGTGGAGTAAGCAGCATGCCAGGGAACACAAAGAACAGTGTCATTTATTTGGTCCAGAAACCTTTTAACTTCACAAAACTGAAGAATCCCATTTTATAGGAAGTACCCATTGGACTTTCAGATTTAAAGCAATCACATCTAAATTTTCAGCCTGAAAAAACAATATTTCCACTTAAGTGTGTGTGTTTCATGGGGGGATAGCAATGACACTTAATCATGCCATAGGATTTGGATCA
>NW_009259318.1:925462-993946 GCF_000687185.1 Egretta garzetta | reverse complement strand
AAGTCCCCAGAGAACATGTGACAATGTAATAATTATTTGATAGCTTTGTTATTGGTTTTCCCTGTATTCCTCTCTTTATGAATCACATTCTTAGTTTTTGAAGGCGATAAATTTTTCTTTAGAGTTCTCTTTGAAATACTTACTTTTTTTTCTCACAAACCCAACAGATTTATACCTGCATCTTGTCTCGTGCAGTTTTGACTTTTACAGCCTAGAATATTTGTGCAGTTCCATAAAGTTAAGGATACAAATTACTTATCTGTTGATTTCTAGTATTGCTGTAAGGTAGCAGTCTAAACGATCAAGTAGTCCCTGCTTAAACAGTCTACAATCCAATCAGATAGAGAGGATGTTTTATGGGAAAATGAGATGTGTATTGATCATGCATATCATGCGATACACATCTGAATTTTAGACACATCAGCCTGCACCTATCAGCACACAACATCTGTGGCAGAAGTGGGAATTGATCTCATTTTTTTTGCACATGTGATCACATAAAAAAAAAGCACCAATATTAGGATCCTGCAGCTATTTTAAAATAACTTTCCAAGTTAAGAAAAAGATAGCCTGAGTGTTGTCTGAAAATTAACTGGAAAGACACAGAAGATTTGTTGAATATAATTTTTAAACAAAATATTACTTCCCTGAAATCTGCAGTTACCCTTTTAGCCTCTGAATTGAAGTCCTCTGAGTTTTAGGAAAGTCTGTTTTTCATGGAGATTGGACAATTCACAATTTTTATTTGTACCCTTTGATATCTTACACAGGCACAGTGCCAGACAAATGAAAGTAATTAGCCTCCTTTCTAGTCATGCTCACTTGGAGGCTGAGCTCAACCACCCACCTACTCACAAGTCCTTGTCAGCATGTGATTTTTCACCTCTTTTCTCATCATCCTTGCATCCTGCCATTTTCAACATTTCATTAAACTCTGTCTGTATGTCTGCTGCCTTTCCTTTGCCCAAGAAAGCTCAGCACTGCAAGCCTTGATAAGTGGATTTAACCTTCAGCATGAATATCAAGTCTCACATGATTCAGGCACATAGCTAAGCTGTGCAAGATAAGGGGCTAATTAATTTAATTGTCAAACAAAAAGAATGAACTCCTACTCAGGTTTGCTTAAAATCGTCTGTTTATTTATTTATTTATTTACCATTTTGGTTTGAAACCAGAAGATAAAGGAAATGTGAACAATAGCTCCCCTTCTTCCCCTTCCTCCCTTTAAATTTTGATTTGTCAGGCCAATTTTTAATCCTCTCTTTTACCGCATGTAGAAAAAAAAAATTGCCTATGTTTTAGATAGAATTTCAAAGACTCTATTTAAACTTTAATCAAGAAGTGATGGGATTAAACTATGTTTAATACCTGTTATCCTCCAGCATGAAACCTTTGTATTGAATGTGATAGCATTAACAAATTTTTCTGTAAAAAAAAAAATTGGATGGATTTAGCTAATCAGAGTGCAGACATGTTTAATAGTGACTGACTCAGGATTCTGATAACCAATGTGCTTTAGAACATACCTGATTTTAGGTAGTGAAGCAGTTCAATTAATTTATGTAATATCTGCTCAAATAGTTAAGGTTAAAAACTTGCATAATAAGCACTTGATTGAATCAGGGCCTCAAATCTAAATCTGGTTCTCAGAAGAAAAGTTTCTCTTTTTTTTTTTTTTTCTTTTTTTCCCTGGTAGCTTATTTAGGCTTTTTGCAAAATTTTTATGTTGGAATAAATGTTGTTAATGCTTTTCAACCTGTAAAATGCACTGAGTTAGCCAACAGTTATCCAAAAGTAAGTAGAAGCAAAAAAATTATTCTTTCTTCAGAATACATATTGCTCAGCTTTACATCCATGCTCATGATACTGAAGAACATCTTCAATGTATAAATATGTTTTTATCATGAAGCTCAGTGTGGAAATGGTGCAGAACTCATTCACTACTTCTGTCCTGGAGTAGCGAAGAACCATATTTAATAGTGTATTTGCTCTTAGTTTTGACCAGTCTGGCATCTAGTAACAGAGCTTCTGCAGCATCTTCTGGGAGAATAAAACCCACAGCAGAAGGAAAAAAATCAACTAACTTGGTCATTCCAACTCTGCATTGGTCTTCTGTAGATTCATTGCATTCTTATCAGTTGCTTTCTTATCCAACATGAAATGCACAAGCAATTGTGCCCATCCGCAAGATACATGTGAGGAATTTAAAAGCATTCAAACAATCACAGTGTAGAGAATGGTGGAGAAATGCAGGCCAGCAGCCAGCACTCCCTGTGAGCTGGTTTTCCCCAGTAGGGGAATCTGTGGTTTCCCCCTCTCTGAGAAATGTCCAAACGCTGTCCCGGAATGGGAAAGGAGAGACTGAACACAGTCACGTGCACCTCGTTTCTCTGGGAGATAGAGCAGCAGTTAAGGTTCTAAGTGGCAATTTGGAACAAGGCTCTGCAGTGGAATACGGGACAGAGGTAAGTTAGTCATGAGCACAGATGAAGAGTAATCCTGCATTAGTCACACCACAGATAATAAAGGCTGGAAAATGATGACATGTGAGACTCATGTTAAACCCACTTATGCTTAATTCTCTGTGCGAATATAAATTGTTCTAAAGAACAACTCATTCCTACAGAACAGTTCTTCACATAATGCCACTAACATCTCTGTCACCTTGATTTAGGCCATTTAAATGTCAGTAAGACAAGTTAACACTGCCTAAGGGCAGCTTTGTCCTATGCACCAAAAATTTTGTTCTATCATATTCTGTTTCTCTGCAGTGCCTCACGAAAAGATCTAACTTTCTCACACAAGGATAGATTTACCAAGAGGCAGGGACAGGGGCTAGGAATGGTGATTCCCCTTTCTCTCCCCAGTATCCCTACCCAGTGCAGTATGCACTGTAATGTAAAGAATTAAGATATGCTGTGACTAGGTGCATCTCTGTCTCTGCCCCCCCCCTGCCCCTGCTGTATCCAGCCTGCCATGTGCAAATGCTTCCCTTTGTTAATTCCACCCCTCAATCCCTCAATCCCTTGATTTACATCCCAAACTGACAACTGATCAGCCATGGATGGTGAGAGAGCACAAGTCAAGTCTTTCATGGGGATACAAAGTGCCCATCTACCGTGCAACAGCTTTGAATGCCTAAAGATCCACAATTTCTACTGTCAGATAGGATTATTAGAAGTTGAAAACACAGAAAATACTATAAATCCATGCTGGTCTGGCAAGCTCCATCACAGAGAAACTTGGTTTTGAAGGGCAGGATATTCCTAGAGTAAGGGGGAGTTGGTGCGTTGATGTCTGAGAATGCAAGTTCAGGAAAAAAGCTATAGTGAATTTTTCTTTTGGCAAAAGTGGGTATAGATCCTGACAGTTAAAGCCTCAGAGTTAAAAGTTTAAAACGTTAGCAGATTATTAGCAGCATAGCAAATGTGCAGAAAGCTTCACTGTTGAATTAATTAAGTGCTGCCCTCTCAGCTGCTTGCAGCCCATTTGAAAAGAGGCTCTGAACTACCTACCACATGGTCTTCTGACCTGCAGCCATAGGGTTGCATGGCCCAGACACCACTTGACCAGGTGCCTTCAGCCTGCTGAGGTTACAAGTTTGTCCCACCTGCAGAATTTCAGGGCAGGCTCTCAAAGACACCTTTGAAGTTCAAAACTCCAAGGAGAGTTAAAACACATCCTATAAACCAACTTCCCTCAGGTCCTGGGAGAGCTGTTCCCACTTCTGCAGCTTTCTCTAAAGGTGATGTGTAGCCTGAGACTCAAAGGAAATATACTTTACTCACTCTCCTGGAGAGTAAACTTCTGAAGCACTGTTACAGCATTTTTTCCTATGACTTTGTGTATTTGTCCTTGAAGAACAACAGCAGCTTTGTGGCTGAGGGGAAGAGAAAAAATGTTCTCTGAAGATGTTTTTCTGGATGTTACTTTTAGAAAGCTTGGAGTCTGCTCCCACTAAATTCAGCAAGGAAGTTATCATTGGCATCAGTGGGAACAAGACTACATGTGGCAGTTTTACATTTAGACCGGATTAGGAAGCCTTTTATTCTGGTCTCTGGTTTGCATGTCTTGTTTACATAAGGTGGATAATGCCAATAAAAGGACTAACCACTATTAACAAACAGCTGTAATAGATAACCTGGTAAGTATGGGATGTATTGTGTTACAATAGAGAAGGGGGAAATTTGTAGCTTCGTGTTATATTATGATGCTGTTTTCCCATGAGGAGAGCAAATTCTCCAGCAGTTTGAATCAAAGCAGGGGTCTAATTTATTTGCACTGCATCACTCCCACCCTTCTGCCCCCAACCCGGAGGACCCTCTATCTGGGAACAAAGGAGCCTGAAGATAGCAGTCTCCTAGCACAGGCACCTGGATGGTGAATATGCCAAATGCTTTATCAGTAGGTTTCAAAGGCATTTCCCAACAGCAGAGGAATGATAAAACTTCTGTCTCTTGGCTTTTGTTCAGTCTTATGGAGGTAGAAGTACTGTGACTGACACAGTAGCATCCACACATTCCCTGCAAGAGCTGGCCCCTCTTGCTCCACATGCTTCCAATGTTGCCATCTTTCCTCTGCACACTCTGAATTTCTCTTTGGGCTCCTCCTCTGAGTCCCAGGCTCTTCATTTAACCATACAAAGGTTCAGCTCTGCAGAGTTCATCTCTCCCCTGCATTCTTGTCTGCACCCTTCTCTCTCAATCAGTTCCCAGCCCCAGACTTTCCCTTCCATTTCCCAGGGTCTTTATTTACCCAAATTCACCTTCCTCCCTATCCTCTCTTCCACTGTCTTCTGATTTTCCCTTTACATTTTCATCAGATTAGCTTGCAGTCTCAGTCTCCCTTCATTCCTCCCTCTCAGGGTTAAACTCAGTGTACCCTGTATCCCCTTTTGACATGACCTTTTTGCTTACCTGCACCAATATCCTGATCTGGTATCCAACAGGTCCCCACCAGACTGCCATCTCTGGGCATGTCAAACATCAGGTTGTGCAAAGCATTCCCATGAAGACTTCCCAAGAAGAACCTCTAAGTGAGAAGCCCAAGGCAATGCTGTGTGAATTGAGGCTCCGTTCTTTCCAACAGCATGTCTGGTACTTCAGGGTCTGGGCTCGCTACCCAACTAAAATCTACCACCAGGATAGTCAGGTTGATCTGTTTTGCTTCAATGGTTCTTCAAAGAATTGTGACTCGAAACTGGAATATAGGGCATCCCTATCCTCAGAGAAGCACTTTCTAGCTTTACAATCAACTCACGACAAGGGTAGGTACTACTACTGCAAGTGTGCAGTTCTCTGCTTGGTGCCAAAAGGGTCACCTCCATTTGTGGTGTTATTTGGGATCAATGACGTTTTAAGATCAGGCCAATTATTTCGTTCCTGAGCCTTATAAGGGTAAGCTGGCAATACTGTACTTCCATGGTACTCTCTTCCTTTCTCCCTGTGCCACCCTCTAACTCCTACCCTAGCTGTCACCACCTCCTAATTCATGGTCAAGCCCTTACAATTGTCACTCCCTCCTCTCTCCTGGCCCCACACACCAGGACAGCTGCTGCTGCTGCCATCCTCCTCCTCACCCATTCCTACCCAGTTCTGCATTGCCTGTGCTAAGGCTAAGAAAACCCATCAAAAGCCACACTGCTGCTTGCTGCTTTGCTGCCTCTTGGATTTGGGATCTTGTAGTGTGCTTCTGCCTCACCCTTAGGCTCCCTGTGCAGAGGAGAGCAGTGACCCCCAGGCATACCACCCCCGGCTGCACGGGGAGCAGGGGACCTCAAACACAGCTGCCTGTGCCATGGGATCTCTGGGCACCATGGTGAGAGAGGATGGGAGCTAAGGAGGCCAGACGTAGCTCCTTCTGAGGCATGGCCAAAAGGTGGACTGGGACATGTCCCATGCTGCTGCACAACATGGGTGTTTCATCTCCAGTGCCTTTCCCAGGGAAAAGCCATGAAAGAGTCTACCTTTGTTTGCTAAAAGGTTCCTATTATTTTCTGTCATCCTGCATGAAATTTCTTTCATTCTAAATGTCCTCTGCAGTACTAGTGTATCTTTCACTAATATCTCCTCTCACTAAAACCTCCTTTTCCTTTCGTCACTTTCCTCTCTTCCTTCTAGCCAATTTTCAAACCTGGTGGCCATGGCAGAACCCATAAGCCTCTCAGTTTAGGCATGACAGACACATAACTACAGTCAGACAGAAGCCGTAAAGGAAACACTGGTTGTCTTTAGGCAGAGGTGAACAACTTTGTATTCTCTTCCGTCTCTTCTTCTAAGTAGCTTTAATCCCCTGCTGCAATTCACCACCTTTGTTACAGCTCAGAACCTCTGCCCTCACTTGGAGGGGTCAGGGAGGCAGCATCCTGCTTTGCAAATGAGGTCATTACAGGCAAAGCTGGAAATTTAACCCAGTCACCAATACAACTGAGCTGACTCTCATCTGTTTTTTTTCTCAGGATAAGCCAAGTCTGTGTTTGGACATTCTGTCTGCAACCACAGCTCTAACCCTTAAGCCGTGCTCTCCGTCCAGGCACAGATATGAAATCTAGGAGATAAAAACTGGGATCCCCTCCCTGTGCCTTCCCTAATAAAGGATGACATTTCTGTTCCCTGCAGAAGGCTTAAGCAGAGTATGGTTAGATCATGTGTGGTGTTTGCTGTTCATTTAGCTGGAATGCTGGGCTGCAACAAGCCCTAGTTTGTGTTGCTTGCTAAGGAGTTTTCAGCAAAGGATTTGTTGTTAGAAAATGTGGCTATGACAAAAAGAAACCTTTCATGGGAATGTTTTCATTCAGTAAAAGTTCTGGGGAGACAGAGCTCTTGGGATCCAGGAGGAAAACCCTGGTAAAAAGGGGTGTTAAAGAGCCTATTTTCCTTGACTAACCACATACATATCAAGTGGGTTAATTTCTCAACACCTGGATTAGGCAGGGAACTTCAGCCCGAGTCTCCCATCTCTCATGCGTGAGCAAAGCCTCTCTCCCCATCCAAAGGGTACTCTACCCCAGGGCAGGTCTTTCAGTTTTCCCTGCTAAAGCATATCTAACCTCCATAAATACTTAAACACTTGCTGAGAGAGGAGAGTGTTTTTCAAGAGATTGATTTGACAGTGCTGTTGTTCAGGCATTCACACAGGATGTGGGAAACTGAGGTTCAGGTCCCTGCCTCAATGAATATTTAAGTGTTTATGGAAAGTGGAGCAGCTGCAGTAGGAATGAGTGAGAGACAGTAATGGCTCTGGGGTTGGGGCACTTACAAGGGGGCACTGGAGAAGGCAGAGCAAGACCTCATCCCCAGGTCTCCCTCATCCCTGGTGACTGTCCCAGCCAATGCTGGCTCACTTGCTTTGGTACTTCAGGGGAAATCTTCAGATCCTGCTCTAGTCCCACTGAAAAGGTTTTGAAACCTCTGTGTATCACAAATCACTCCAGTTCTGGCATTACTCAACTTTTTAGACCTCTGCTTTTCAGTGTTAATATTCTTTAAAGTCTTACTCTGTATAAATGTTTAAAACACAAAATAAAAGATCTCTGTCATCACTGTGACCTGTCAAAGAAGCAGACCAAAGAGTTTGATGTATTTTCAGCCTGAATTCCAGGGCTTACCGATCTGGGTTCCTGAGCACTTTTGTGGCTGAGAAAAAATAATAATAAACAAAAAAAAATTAATGGGTTTTATATTTGGTTTGGACAGTCATAAGGCTTGAGGTCAGGCTTTCAGGAGCACCCAAGCTGTGTCTTATAATGCCTTTAAGGATCATGAAAAGGAGGCTGTAGAAATAAAATACCCACTGTGAAGAAACATGAATGTATGTTCTCAGACCCCACCACAGAGGCTTACCACCTATAAGGACTATTCATAGAGTCCAGGAGCCCTGGCTCAGTATTCAACAAGAAGTCTACGTGCAGAAGGAGTGGAGGATTGCATGGCAATGATGGTAGTGTGGCCGAGCGGTCTAAGGCGCTGGATTAAGGCTCCAGTCTCTTCGGGGGCGTGGGTTCGAATCCCACCACTGCCATCACATTCTTTAGGGTAGTGAAACACTGGAACGGGTTGCCCAGAGAGGTAGTGGAGGTCCCCATCCCTAGAAACATTCAAGGCAGGTTGGATGGGGCTCTGAGCAACCTGATCTAGTTAGTGGTGTCCCTGCTCACTGCAGGGGGGTTAGACTAGATGACCTCTAGGGGTCCCTTCCAACCCAAAACATTCTATGATTCTAGGGGTTGAGCCTTTATACATTTCATGGCATCTCTGGACATCCATCCTAATCCTTTCACCCTCTTTCATTGTCCCCCAGGGCTCAGTTCTAGGGCCGGTCTTGTTTGATATCTTTATCAACAACCTGGACGAGGGGATTGAGTGTGCCCTCAGTAAATTTGCAGACGACACCAAACTGGGTGGGAGCGTTATTCACTCAAGGGGAGGAGGGCTCTGCAGAGGGACCTGGACAGGCTGGATCCATGGGCCAAGGCCAACTGTATGAGGTTCAACAAGGCCAAGTGCCGGGTCCTGCACTTGGTCACAACAACCCCGTGCAGCGCTACAGGCTTGGGGAAGAGTGGCTGGAAAGCTGCCTGGCACAAAGAGACCTGGGGATACTGGTTGACAGCCAGCTGAATATGAGCCAGCAGTGTGCCCAGGTGGCCAAGAAGGCCAATGGCATCCTGGCTTGTATCGGGAATAGTGTGGCCAGCAGGAGTAGGGAAGTGATCATGCCCCTGTATTTGTTGCTGGTGAGGCCGCACCTCGAATACTGTGTTCAGTTTTGGGCCCCTCACTACAAGAAAGATGTTGCATTGCTGGAACATGTCCAGAGGAGAGTCACAAAGCTGGTGAGGAGTCTGGAGCACAAGTCTTGTGAGGAGTGGTTGAGGGAACTGGGGTTGTTCAGCCTGGAGAAGAGGAGGCTGAGGGGAGACCTTATCGCCTTCTACAACTGCCTGAAAGGAGGGTGTAGTGAGGTGGGGGTTGGCCTCTTCTCCCTGGTAACGGACGATAGGATGAGGGGAAATGGCCTGAAGTTGCGCCAGGGCAGGTTTAAGTTGGACATTAGGAAAAATTTCTTCACTGAAAGGGTTGTCAGGCTCTGGAATGGGCTGCCCAGGGAGGTGGTTGAGTCCTCATTCCTGGAGGTATTTAAAAGAAGGATAGATGAGGTGCTTAGGGTCATGGTTTACTGGTGGGATGGCAGTGTTAGGTTAACAGTTGGACTTGATGATCTTAAAGGTCTTTTCCAACCTAGACGATTCTATGATTCTATGATTGTTAGCCACACCCTTTCTCTATACGTGCTGTTTACATCATCTCAGAGAATTCCTTCCATTTATAGTGACATGAAATCCAAAAGCTTCATCCTTACTTCTCTTTACCCAATCATCCCAGGTCCTTTTTGCCCCATCACTGTAGTCCTCAGCGTGGAATTTAAGCCTGTCAGATCTAACTTTGTTGCTTACATACTGAATTCCCTCAAATATAGGTGTCTCTGTCTGCTTGACTTCAGTAAACATTGTTTTTCTTCAAAGCTTCTGCCAGCTAAATGCCTTCAAGCCATAAAATTCTCCCTAGAGCAAATAGATTGTACAAGCTCCCCCAGCTTCCCGCACTAACTTGGAGCTCACATTCATCTTTGTGATCCATCACCTTGCCACCATCTCTCTCCCTGAACTCTCTTTTTACCCCCATTCATTTTGTCTGTAGATCTCCCTGTGACCATCACCATAACAATATATTCATGTGCGCACTGCTGTCTCATCTTTCTAGTTGCTGAAATTCTTTTTAACTACCTGGTAAGGAGCGTAAAACCAAATGTGTTGCATATCCATCAGGGACACTTGGGAGACAGGGTTAATTACACTTTGAGGTCGGAAAATGGCATCAGTCAGGTATGGAGACCCATTACCCACGCACTTCCCATCTGATCAGTGACTGTAGCAGAGGAGCAGCTCTGGCTCCAAGTATCTTCCCAGTGCTAAAGAAGGGCCAAGGTCAAGTAGACTACTTGTTGGTAGAGTAGGTAGCAATGGCTCAGCCTTACTCATGCCCAGTCCACCCAGACAGCATGAAAGAGTGAGTGTGAACCTGCATGTGGACACCATGCTTGTTCTGGTTCTCCTCCTCCAGCAAGCTAGGGCAACTGCATTACAAAACATACAGTTTTAAAATGTCAGAGTTTGAACAGGAGATATTGAACAAAAACCTTCCTCAATTTCAGAGCTGATCCTGTGGGTAGGTGAGGTACAGGAGATTCTGACTGTTTTGCTACACTCGTCCTCAGATAGTTTGGTTACATCTGTCCTGTACTAGACCAGCCAGCGGCATTCTCAGGCACAGATGCCAACTGGCATGGAAGGACCTACATCTGCACTTGTAAATGATCACATCCATCAAGGAATGGACCATGAGATGGCTGCATGCAAACCATAGTGCTAGTTAGGACAGGTCAAGTTCATGCCTGGGTGCTTGCAGGGCTTTGCTGGCACAGGCAGCCACATTCCAGCTCCTAGGAATGCTACCAGACACGCGGGTTTACCACAGCTGACACAGCCTTTTTGTCAAATCTAGGAGGATCAAGGACCTCGTTTGTCATTTTGACTCAATTCAGAAAATCTCTAGCTTGTGTGGAAGGGTAAGATGTGCCCTGTTTTGCTGTTTTGTGAAAGGCCATTTAGAAATAAACATGTAGCAGAGGAGGTAAAATTTGATGTGCAATCCATCACCCTGACCTTTGCAGGAAATAAAGCTCTGCTTCAGAGCTTATCAACCACAACTCATGATCTGATTTACTGCTGGGATACCCTAATATTATTCTAATGTAACTCCATTGATTTCTTTAGATTTACAGTAGTATTACATTGGAGTAACACGATAATAAACATAGCACTCATTTTGATGAGGGGACTGTGCGACAGAAATCTTGCCTGTGTTTTCCCATTTTATCAGTTGGCCTAGTAAAAGCTACTACTTCTCCATGCAGTCCTCAACGCCACCAGTCCAAGCACGGTATTAGTTAAAAAAAAGAAGGTAAATAACCTTCTCTTACTGGCCTCTGAATTGACAATAACTCTTTAATTGCTGGCAACACAAGCAGAAAAATTTCTAGCAGGGGAAACCTCTGTCATCACTGACAAGGGAGTACTGCACAGTCTGGAGTTGCACTATGTGCTCAATATACTCTCAGATTCTGACAAAGTACATAGATAGCTGAATCCCAAAGGAATGTGAGTTGTCCTGATTCCTACAGCTTGCAGTGCTGTCTGATTCTCAAATGGAAGGAGAACATGTCTAGCTGGTTCTTTGTACCTTACCCTTTTTCCAGAAGCCTACCTGGGTCTGAATGTCTGGCATCTGAGACCTGCACTGATTAATTTCCACCACAAGGTCACGCGTAGACCTTCTTTCAGGATGATGCCTGTCAAAACAAAGACACGAATTCAACTACTAGCAAAAGAAGCTTGTAACATCCAGTTGTGCTGCACAGGCAGTCACATTAGCTGCTTGCAGACAAAAAAGGGTGTGTGCATGTGTGTGTGTGTATATATATATATATATATATACACACTTACAGATGCGCATGCACATACACATATGTCTCCAGTTCAGACTGACCTGATGTATGCAAAGAACATTATAATCACAATCTGCTGTATTGTTTCTGTGGGCATGTCCCAGCATTTAAACTAGTCATGTATCTTTGCATCAAATCTCAGGATGAGTTAGTGACTGTACTGCACACTGTGTATGGAGCACCATCTAGCTGTGCTACCCCCCCCCCCCAGCCCCCCCCCCCACCCAGCAGTGGAGGAGGGAAGAGGAAGACCCTGGCAGCTGCCAACATCAAATAACACCCTTCCCCACCTCCCTCACTCCATGGTGTTATCCCTAATGCAAACTAGAAATGAAAACTGCATTTTTTCAAAGGGAGCTTCAGGATTTTGGCAGAACTGGAATAGGACTAGAGCAAAATGATTCCCCACAGAGCATAAGAGGAGCTAATTTAAAACTATGGGGCTAGAATAACAGTACCAGCCAAATTTCTAAGGAATATTGGGTAATCAGCAACACCATTTCCCTGCAAGCTCAGAAGACCAAACAGGAAAATGATCTTCTAGAGTCACTGAATTTCGCTGACCAAGGCCAAAACTTGAGACTCCAGCAAGAGGGCAGCTGTGGTCAGTGCAGGGTAGCAAGGGCTGAAACCACAGTACCAGAAGCTGTTCAAATTCAGCTAATACACTCACAGAAGCTCTGAATTACAGGTTAGTTGGTGATCATAAAACGGATTTAGAACTGACATTAATTCATTATTGAGGAAACGAAGTAATGTTTTCCTAAGCCTACCTCCATCAACTCAGGCTCTAATGGCTGGCAAGGTGAGGTACAGGCAAGTCTACCCAATTCCCAGAAGCAAGGTAGAAGTCGGGGAACAATGCAGGAGGCAGAAGGTCAGCGAGGCACTGTGAAGATCAAAACAATATAACTCTACCGGAGACAAGTATTGCTTAGGTTCCCATCCTAGCTCCCAGTTATCCTTAGGACATGTTGCAAAGGACCTTGCCTCTTGCCTTTCGCCAAGGAGCTCAGATGCTGCCTGTGGAATATTTAATTCCAGCTGAAGAAGATGGGTTAGTCCTCTAATACACATACACACTCTTGGTGCATTCCCAAAGGCATTTCGGTCTGCCAGACCATGAAAAGAAAGTAAATAACACACGCAGGCTGGCTTCCCATTGCAAACACCCTCTGCAGAGGGTACCGGACTCTCAGACCACAACAACAGAGTGTTGTCAGTCCCCAGCAGACAAACATGATCCCCTCTCCAAGCTGGGTCCGTTGCTTGCTGCTCTCCTGGGGGTAGCTCCAGCATCATCAGCCACTTACATCAGCCCCCAGATCTAATCCTTCAAATTCCACTGCAAGATGAGTATTTTGCAGACAGTAAGAAGGGGAGTTACCACCTCCCCAAGTTAAATGAACCCCATATCTCTCCTCTCTGGGTCTATGACAAGAGTAGGAGCATGGGAACTGCCAGCAGAGCTACCCTCACCCCTTTGTCTCCGGCTCAAAGGAAGGAGCTGGCTTAGTGATGAGCACAGCAGAATGGCTGCAGGAATCTCGAGGCTGCACTTCACATTTCTTATTCAGCTCAGGGAGCTGGGAGATGGGCAGGGGTGACCCTCAGGGGTGTGGGAGCAGAAAAATTAGGGACAGGAGGCCTTCAGCGTAGGTGTAGGAAGCATGATCGCTGTACAGCCGTGAATCCAGTGCTGACAGCTAGCATGGCAGGCCTGTCACGTTCATCACCCTGCCTTTAATTACCTCACTACAAGCATCTTTTCTACAAAAGCTCTTTCACACCTTCTACAAATGTGTAACAGTAAACAAACTCCCACTGTGGGTAAGAAAACTCTGCCAAGTGTAAGAAACCTCAAGCAGGTTTTCTTAAGCTGAGAAAAAGTGCAAAAAGGTTGTGCTGGCTTGTTAAACTGTATGTGCATAAGGACTTTGTGACCTGCTCCCACCTTTCACTAGACTTATCCTGCTTTCCCATAGGTTTTTCACAATTATCTTGCAAAGTATCATTTTTACTCCCTTCACAGTGAAACAACATTTCTTCACCAGGATTTGCTCTACAATGGGTCAAAGTCATCCTTCATGTTCTACTTATGGTCTCTGCCAAACTGAATGGACAATTAGGCAAGATCATGTTTGGGCATATGCTGAGATTTGGTGGGTACAATAGCATATCCATAGGATGACCCAAATTCCACTATTCCTTTGATTCGTTTCCAGGCACCTAGAGTAAGACAGTTGAACATATGAAAACAATTGGGGTTTTAATCCAAATTTTACACTGAAAATTTTCATTATTTAAAATTTATCTTAAAACAGGAACCTGTAATAAAGTATAATACATGCCCTCTGACACTGAGCAAAAAACAGCCTACAGAAACCTGAGTTTCCAGCAAATCAAGTGCTGGGAACCCTTGGGAAGCATGCACTTTGATTTGCCTCCTATTCTTCTCCTGTTCTGCCTAAGTGTTAATGCTCAGTGGGATTAGATCATGAAATGAGCTGAAAGAAGGGTCAGAACATCAAGGTCTATATATTCACCAAAAAGTGATAGAGAAACTGTTGCCATAAGAAAATACCTCAGCCTTGCAGCTGGAGTAGAAAACAAGAAAAAAAGTTTCTCAAAACTCAAAAAAAGTCCTTTACTATGTAGACAGCTTAGGCTGATGCTGAGTTGAAGTGGGATAAAGGGCTAGGTGAAGACATACACACAGAACATCACTTGCTCCAAATGGTTTTTCTATCACCTCTGCTCTGCACTGCAGAGAATACCTGCACTGCAGGCAGCACCACCATGGCAGGCCCACACACATGGCTCCTACCAGTGGTCTTTGTAAATGAAGGGCTTGAGTGCTGTATATGTGAGTTTCACAGACCTACATAGCACCAGAAGTCTCATGAGAAAGAAAGAGTCATTGCTTTGTGAAAGCTGGTTGCAAATATAGATTGCTAGTGCCTGGCACAACGGGTGCTGACAAAGGTACTCTTTGGAGCCAGTGCCTTGCTTTCTCCAACAAACTGTCAAGCTAAGGGCAAGATACATAAAATTGCTGTTTCTGAAAGGAAGGCTGTAAGCCTCCAGAAACAGAAAGTGGGGCCACTCTTCTGAAGATTTTGGCAATGCTCTCTGGGAGCAATCCTGATACAAAACCACTCACCAGTACAAAGAAGAAGAACGGCTTGTTTTACATTTGAAAAGACACCTTCATTTGTCAGAGGGGAGCAGAAAGGATAGAAAGTGTTAAAGAAGAAAATATTTTAACTGCATTTAAGGACACTGAGGAACACTGGAGCTTTGGCAGCATTTCGGGTCTTCAGAAGCAGGTGTAAGGGAAAAAGAAGACAGTGTTTGCTTCAGCATGGAGTACAGAATGACTGTCTATTTTTCAAGGAGGAAAAAAATTATTAAAAACAAGCCGGAAAAAAGAACAAAGACTCCTTTGGCAGGCCCAAATCCACAAAAGAACAGAGATAATAATGCATGAGTCATGAGGAGAGGAAAAGGATCTAGCAAATCCCATCTGGGCAGAGGCTAAGCCTGGGATGCTTCTAAGGATGGGACAGAAACAACTGGATGACCTAACAGACAATCACCAACATGTCAGGGGAAAGCTGGTGACTTGATCGTCCCCCTGCCTTCCAGTGTCACACAGATGCAGGACAGGTGCAGGGAGCAGGAAGAGTTCTGCTGCGGGAATGATCAGATGCCACTGTGCTTGCCTCAGAGTAGATATTTGCAGATGTTTTAGATCTTCCTCTGTCTGAGAGGGATAAATAATGCTGTGTTTCAACTGGCCTGAGAGCAGGCAAGCTTCATAACTCCCACCTAACAAACAGAGGTGTGAGCCCAACCTGAAGATGTTCCTGAACAACTAACCTATTAGGCATCACACATGCACTTCTTTGCAATCGTCTCTGACATTGCAGACTGGAAAAAAAATCAGCAGGTAGACAAAGTGTGGCTTCATCTGAAGATACTTCTTCATGGTCCTTTCCATCCTGTTTCATTGTAAAACCATCAGAGAATCAAATTAGCCTTTGCTAGAAAAACAGCAGCATAGGCATACTACCTGATGAAGATATCTCCACTGAAACAATCACAATCATCACTTTTGTAACTGCAGAGAGGCCAAGCCATGTTTTAATATGGCACCTGACTGTGATTAAGTCCATGGAGGCTGTGCTGTTTAACTGATGGCCTTGTCATCGTCTGTGGCATGGTTTAATCCTCTGGTCATTCCATACTTGACTACAACAACTGACTATGACTCAGTCCTGCCCTGACTACCTAAGAAAAGAAAAAAATCTTATTTCTGTTTTAACTAACAGTTCTTCCTCAGGTAGAGGCCAAATGGACACATAAAACATTTCACAGTGAAACTTCAGCAGGTTGCCGAATAGAAAGAATCCTCCATTTCCATTTATTGCTTCATTTCCTTGATCTTTCTAGCTTTAAATAGCTACAACTTTGCCACGCAGGTCCAGATTACAGCAGCCCTCCTGGGCGGGGCAGAGGAAGATAATAGCAGAATAGTGAGAAGACTTTGGGTTCTCAGAAAGCTACAATGAGTTAACTGGGCTCATGGGGGCAGCATTCCAGTTTGTACACACAGATGGGAGGATGGTGCCACTTAGATGCAGATGGCGAGCTGTGTAAACAAGAAGTTCCTGTTCTGCATCAGCCTGCCGATGTGCCGCTTGCGAAAGGGCATCTGCAGACTGATCATTACCAGTTTACAGCCCATCCGTTTCCACCATTCCATCAGCACTACTTGCATAAACAGGGAAAAGACACCGCACCCGGGCAGCCTCCTCTGCTCCTTCAGACCCAGGGAAGCAGGAAACCTACACATTTATCACTCAGAAAGGCACTTTGGTGAGAGGGGAAAATATTACACAGTCATAAAAATAGTCATATCTCCTACCCAACAGCAGCATTATTTCAATGTGATGGATGGCTTAAACCAAATAAAGTTATATTCAGAGATGAACCTCAACCTTTTGGGCTTTCAAGCAGCTGTTTAAACATGCACGTGGTCTTAATGAAGTCAACAATGCTCCTGATGTTCTTCAGGTGCTCTTTGCTGGATCCATGCCTATAGAACAACTCGACTCTATTGCCCTTAACCACAGAGGTATGTAATGGGTCACCATTAAATACCAGATGCCACACAGTAGAAGTTGTCACCAGTTCTGTCACCCAAAGGGAGATGGGTGCATGCTGTAGACCAGGTTCAAATAGCACTGGATTTTCATCAGCTTCAGTGGAGCTACTTCTACTCCAAATATTGACCAACATCACAGAGTTGTGCCTCTTCTCAAAAGTTAAAATGAGCTTAGTTACTGTTCATATATTATTCACATATTCTGCTGACAAAATAACCCAGCAGGTAAAACCAGTGTAGTGCTCAAAATGGCCTACTTTACTACCATCACTAGTAGTAGAGTGTGTGACTTACGCTGTACATATGGTAACAATATACTTTTTGCTACATTATAATTCTTAGTGTAAAACTGCACACAGCCAACAGACATTCACAATGCAGAGCATATTTTAGCTCTAGTCTTGAAAGAGGGCTGCTATAGCTCATTTGATTATATACATGAAATTCCAGGTACACATCTGACCAAAGTACCAGTTAGTATTTTCAACCTGCATGGGATGTGATGTTCCGAAACATCTTCCATAGACTGCTACCATTCTGTGCAGCTCATTCTTCCTTCTTTTAATTCTTCCTTCTCTTATCGATGAGAACAGGGGCAGGCTTATATTTACACAACCTCATTTATCATCTCAGCTGGAGGGAGACTGAGCTCAAGATGAAGACCATGCCTGTGACAGTGTCTATAATGCAGACTGGTTGTTTAAGCTTGGTCTGCAACCAGAGGAAATCCAGCCAGTGCAGGCTCCTGGAGCCCAGTGACCCAGCTGACCACAAGCCAAAGCCTGCTTCAGACAAGCAGAAGCTCTCTCTCGGCTCCATTGGCTATCGATGGGATCTCCATGGTTCAGTTTGGTTGCTTAATCATGGATATCTGATGCCATCTGAGATGACTGAGGATGTCCCTGCTTTGGCTTTCAGCTACTGCTTCAGGAGAATGCCACGTGCTATGCCTGTAAGTCCCCAGGCATGTCTGAGATGCCCTAGGAAGCTCAGTGCTTACTTATTTCAAACCTTCTTGGTCTAGAAGAGATGCTGTGTGTCAAGGAGGATTTTACTATGTCCTTACAAGAGAAAGGTGCCCAGTGTGACACATTTAACCCTGATATTAAGACAAGTATGAGTGGCATTTGCTTTGAAAACAAAAGACCCCTGTTGCTTCTGAGAGCTATTAGTCAAGCTCTGATTTTAAACCTTGTGGATTAACTAATTTCTTAAAAAGAAGTCTAGTGGACAGACAGTTCAAAGCAGCAGCACATTCAAAGCGAGTCATTCACAATATCCAAAGGAAGTCCATTTTAAATCTGTTGATGAGAGTATTTCTTCCAGACCAACAAGAGTCTGAGACGTTCAGCAATTGAGAAACAGAACAGACTATGCAATTTATTTCTCTGATCTATGCAAGATAACATAATTAGATTTTTAAATAGCAATTTATTGATAATCACCTATTTGTGAGCACCATAATGTCCCCTGAGATTGTGGCATACTTCTTCAGACACAAGTGGTCAGACAGTTAAGACAATCTGAGAGTAGAGAGGATGCAAAAACAAGTATTCTTTCACATTATTTTTGCAAAGCAATGTAGAAGGCACTGAATTAACACTAAGATATCACTTCTATACATGGTGCAGTCACTGTCCAATGTTCTGTTCCTGGATGTATGCCTGACCTCTAAAAAGCATTTTGATTTGCTATACCTCAGTTTCTCCGGTGGAAAATGGCCACTCTGATACTATGAACAAGAAACACTATGCGAATTAAACTAATAATCTATTATCTCTAATTCTTCTTACAGCCAGTGAGGTTTGTTGGCACGGCAGACTTGTGTGGGTCAGGCAGGCATTCTGTTTTCCTGCACAGCCCTAGAATGCTAGCTTGCGGAGGTGGGTGCGTGGGTTTGCAATTATGGTGCTGTTGACTCTGATCCATCCAAGATAAGATGGCATGATTTGTACATAGCTCTGAAAAGAGTCCTTGTCAGGCTTGCTACCATCTGGGCAGAGAGTCATTCCTTGAACAGAGCCGATCATGTCAGCTGCAGGGAACACTAACCAGAATTAGCAAGTTTTATGAGAATGAAGCACAAATGGGTGGGCTAGTAGTTTCAGGGCAAGGAGGCTGGCTATGTAACCTGAAAAGCAACTGATCGTATGCAAGGAGGTAGCCGGATATTCCACTGCCTGGTCAAGGTGAAGACAGGTAGGAAGGTGGGCACCTTCTTACATGAAACTAAAACCCAGGAAAAACTGATCTCTGCTTAGATTTGATTACAAGCATGAATCTCAGGTTAGGTTCATCAAAGTTCCTGGACACGAGTCGAGTATTGAATGAAATGACCACTCAGATTTCCAGCAGTTCCAAATTACATTTAGTGTCAACCTAGGCTCTAGGGATGAGGATCTATGATTGCAGAAGGAAGGTTATGAACCTAAATGGTTTTAATCAGAAACCAGTCCAAACTAAGATCTGGAAAAGTGCTGCTTTCTGTTCTCTGTTTGGTTATATGGAGAACAAAATGGTGTCAAGATGAAAAAGGTGTTCTAGTAGAACTGCTTAAAAGTGGAGACCTGCATGACTTTTCTCTGCTTTTCCACAGATTTTGGACATGTTCTCAAGCCTTTTTTAGCATACACTGAAAATTGGAGGGGAATTCTGATCTGTTTTGTTTTGTGGGAATTGTTGTTTTGGCATTTCTTTGGCTGGTATCCACTTTCCAAATTTGGAAATGACATTAACATTTGCATTTTTTATTCTTGTTTTAGGCCATTCTGCTTTTAAACTTAGGCTCGCCTTCAAGACCAGGGCTTGAGATCCCTAATACTGTGTGTATTTCAAACCTTTTTTTTTTTCTTTGATGGATTAGATTTCACTTCTTATTTTCTCTGATTACAAGAAGAAAAATGGAATATATGTAATTTTAATAGACTCTTCCTAACCACATGTACCTAAGCAGGAAAGGGCCCAGAAAGGACCACGTGGGTCTAGCTCCATCAGGATTCAACACACCAGGAGCACACACGTGGGAAGCATTCTGCCAGGCGTGCTTCATGCTGTGTCTTACCCTGTTTATAGGTATGTGTCAGTTCTTATGTTGACATCTGTCTCTATGTTGACATCTATGACTCCAGCAACTGCATAAACAAATTGAGTCAACAGTGCTCCCCTGCAGAGATCAGCATGCATCCCACCTCTTCACTGTGTCCTGCTGCATGACATGGTATTATCAGCACAAGAGGGACACTAACTATGCCCCCTTTTCCTCTATAGCCCATGCTCCAAGGCTCTTCCACCTTACACTGCTGAAGCTCCTCATGCCTCCCCATCAGCCTGCAAAAGGATGCATTCTGGCAGTTCCATTCCTGTCAGAGGAGCAGGAAAACGGGGCTAAGGTCTTTCCCCCTTGCTGCTGTGGTGTCCTACAGACAATACGCTGTGCACATGCTAAGCAGCTACGCAAGAGCTGAATCAGCGCTGCAGCTGATGGGCTTCAGAAAGCACTGCTAACCTCTGAAAGGCAGCCTCTAGGATGATCTAAGTATCGTCAGAGGGAAACACAACAGGATATTAGTCAAATCCTTCTACACCTGTGACCTCAGAAGGCTTTTGGGGGAATGTATAAAACGCAATGCCTGCTGCTCATGGATAGAGCTTGTCACCTTTCATGTAGATTGCAACAGAAGGGTTTACATTTCCTACCCACATTTTGGGGACACAATAAATCTGCACATTCTGCAGCGGTGTGGATTCTTTGAGGCTCAGCTGAGCTGTTCACATGTGTGATGTCAAACCATTCTTCTGCAGATCATTAGACGTGGCCTTCAGGAAACTGCTGTCTACTCAATGGAGCTCTACCTCATCAACATGGGCTGCTTCTCTGCTTTTCCTGATTGAACTGTGCACAGCATCTGCTGCAGTGTGGCATGGCCATTTGGCTGGAATACCACTTATTTATGCTTTTAGATCACTAGATGGCACTCGGGTCAATATCTACAACCAACCTCACGAGGACAAGGGCTTTAAAACATCACTACAAACTCTGCAGGACTGGTTTTGATGTGAAGGATACAGGATGTTTCTGCTCTGGACCTCATCTGGACCTCCACCAACAAGGCAATCCTCAGATTGCACTTGCTGTCCTTCCCACCTCGCTTAGTATATAAGCATCTTCCCTTCCCCCCCTGAGCTGTATAAGTGGAAATTGTAAATACTGCTTGGCTCCGCTAACCTTCTGGTTTTCATTTGAACAGAAATCCATCTTGGTCCTTCCAAACAAGACAGGCTGCCTTTTCCTCAACTGTGGGAACAGCTCCAATGAGCTGCAGGTATACCCTGTGCACCCCCCAGAGCAGAGTAACTCTCTGTAGGTTTTGTACCACAGCTACCCTCTAAGTCAGCAGACTTGCTGAAAGGTAGGAATTGGCAGGTAAAGAGAAAGAGTCCAGCTCTTGTGCCATGTTCTGGCTCACCAGCTGCTCCCCTGTGTGCTGCCCTTGCTGTAAGGCAGGACAACTGGGTGGACAGCCCCAGCATGCTGCGTTCACTCGGCCTCGCTATGACATGCGTTATCCAGCTCTCAGCAGCAGTGATAACACAGCCTGTGGTTTGCGGGCTATGACTAACTGCTCTTAAAGAATAGTCCTGCCCTGGCCTCTGCCCAGCCACATTCCAGCCCTGCTGCCTGGTTGGTGTGCCTGCTGGTGTGCTAGCACCATGTTCTCTGTGCCTGAAACCCCATTTCCACAGGACCAAGAAGGTTTTCCATCACCAGACCTAAGTGGACGGAGGCTTCCCGTCAGCACCGCTCCCACCCCCTCTGCAGGTTTGTGCTGCTGCTTCCCACCAGCAGAAGGTAAACTGTAGCACTGGAGTATGGTGGTGTCAATGGCATGGCAGGACAGAACCTAAAGTTCCCTCTAATGACCACAGCAGTCTGCAGCAGGCTAATAGTCTCCAGTATTTGAGGTCTTTGCCTCCTGAAAATAGATGATAAAGCAGCATCCCTTGCTAGGCAAAACCTCTGACCATATAGGGACCTCTATTTTAGTTTCTACCATTTGTGAGGACAGCAGCAGAGAGTCTATCCACTGAGACCAACATTGGCCAGCCAGTCTTTTATCCTCAGCTAGCATCCCTTTGCCATGCAGCCTGACAAGTCCTAGTAACTTAGGGGCTTTTCTTCCATGCCCACAAATCCAGGGTTGGCTATAATTCATGCAATGCTGCTCCAGTTTCTCTGATTCCTGTTTTCTCTAGGGGCTGATCCCTATATATAGGTTTGCTTTAGCAAAGATACAATAAGGTATAAATTTCCCACCTTCTTTCAGAGCCATTCCTGCCTTTCCATGCTTTTTAATGTCTTTCTGCACTTACCTAGCTATTATTTTTGCAGAACCCATCCCCCTTCAACATTAAATCATTTCCCCTTTTCTTATGGCTCCCTTTCTCAATGAATTTTTTGGCTTTTCTGATTAATCTCCCTGCAATGCTGAGATGCTTGTAAAATCAGAGGGAAAAGGGATTTTGTGGGACCTACAAATTGCTTGAAAGCTAACAACCTTGCTAAAGAAGATTTAAGAGATGTTAGGTACAGGCTTGCTCTGTGTGCAAACCTTGACTCAGCACATATGCAAACAGGCTCCAAAAATAGATTGCACTTTCCCAATTCACATGTGATGCATGTGCCATATTTCTGTGCTGTGCTTTCCAAAAATAGCATTCGCACATGATTGGTTGGTCTAAATCTGTGAGTATTTAGCTGCATGCTTTTTCAACACAGGCATCAAAGCACCAAGCTCCGCAGCCTTTTCATAGAGGGATTTTTCTCATGGGCACCTCCCACTCTATTCACAAAAATAAGGGTTATGTCCCCTCCCCGGTGCAATTGCTTAACATCCCTGTGGCAACTTCACAAACCTCTCATGTGCAGAAGTGACATTAGGTGTCGGCTGAAATGTATTTTTAGCTTCTTTCTATGCTCTCTGGCAGCTGGAAGCAGAGGTAACCCATTGCCTAGGAGCTAACAAATTCCCCTGAAACACCAGGAAGGGCTCTGCAGAGCAGTAACCCAGAAACTGCGGTCTGACAAGCAGAGGTTGTTTGCACGCAGATCTGAACAAAGAGCTTGGTTAGAAACTGAATGAAAAGCTTCTCTCTTGTACTTCAGGGGAGCAAGTAAGTTTCTGGGTTATGTGCAGGTGTCTGCCAAGAGAGGCTGGAAAACAGGACTGAATGGGCAGAGTGCTGGTCTAGTCACAGGGATCATTTCTTTGTGGAATAAAGCAACTAGGGAGCTGGGGAGCAACAGCTATGCCAGTGCCATCTCTTAAGGATGGACCTAAATCTGCACCTCAGTGCTAACATGTTTGCATGGTCCAGCAAGAGACTGTAAAACTCCAGGGCATTACAGATCAAGGGGTGCCTGACAGCACGCACACTTCAAATGTATCTCTGATACACACCCGCTATCCTACGGGCACAAGAATAGTACAGAGGAAGAGTCTATACCCTGTGTAGTGACACTGAAGATTTGTTTTGAAGACTCCTGATGCTAAAGCAAAAATGGCACAACCACATAGCAAAAGCGTATAAAGTCACTATGTCCATTTGAATGCACCCTAAAGTGTACGTGATTAACCCCATCCCATTGAGCCTTATGTCAGAGCAGGTGCTATCCTTCTTCCTGCAACTACCGTAAGCAACTACCATGTGTGCTATCAATTGTTCAGCAGAAACGTGATAAACATCCATACCTGGTTTCAGACCCAGCTGGTCCTGCTGGATGATCCAATACTGCACGGATCCTGTATCAGCGGTCATTAATTGTGCAACCACAGCCTGAGGTGAAAAGGACAAACAGAGGTGGTATGAGTCATATCACTTAGCAGATATGGTCTTCAAATGCCATAGTGGTAAGAACAGATCCGCAGCAAAGTACACTTCATTATCGAAATCTGTCTCCCATTGGGCAAATAATACTGATATGTCCTCCAACTCTGAGGAAAGGAATTTAACTTGCAGGAAATCCAGTGGCCTGGGCCAACCTCATTTTGGGCCAACACTACAAGGTGCCAAGTACTTACTGACAGCACACCACACCTCCCTTTCCCCTATCTAAATAGCCTACTACCACTACTTCACTTATCAAGTGCTGCTTATACTTACTGAACTCTAACAGCTTTCCTCCTAAATACACCAGCATACAAATATCATAGAATCATAGAATTTTTTGGGTTGGAAGGGACCTTTAGAGGTCATCTAGTCCAACCCCACTGCATTGAGCAGGGACACCACTAACTAGGTAAGGTTGCTCAGAGCCCCATCCAACTTGGTCAACTAATATGCTGGCATGACTCAGACCTGGTACTATTGGTGGGTTATTTTCATGTGGCAGGAATGTTTAAAGATAAAAAATAACGCAGTTACTCTAGGGGCAGAGAAAGAAGCCAAGGAGCTGGCAGCTCAAATCCCATTACCTGCTGGTATCTTTGCTGAGTTGTCATAGTTTCTGACCAAGGGTCCTTCGCATCTGCTTCCACACATGGTGGAGATGCTTAGCTCTTACAAACACTTTAGAGGAAACTTCTTGAGGGTTTACAGCTTTTTCTCCATTCAGCCGTCTTCACTGAAACACCAACATCTAACATTGCTTCCCAGGAAAATAAAGAGTGAATTATTCCTATCCCTCCTGTCCCAACCCTTTGGCTCCCATCAGACTTTGAGCCTCCTACAAACCCCTACGTCAGAAAAGCAGAGCTACAAACTGCTGATATCCAGTTTTCAGTGGAAGTACAACAGCAACCTAGGACTGCTGACAGGGCATGGGTCATGAAGGGATATGCCTAAGATGGAGGCTCTGCACCATTTCAGCCCAATTCTCCTGTGAACAGAGCAGGTTCTTCTATTCATGAAACACCTCCGCTGTTCAGCAGTGCAGACGGAGCCAACAGCCCTGTTGAGCTGGCACATGCTGTGGGGTAAAGCAGCAGGGAAGAGTTGGTGTGTGACAGACAGGCTGTCTCCTCCGCTCCTCGGTCACCACGTAGCGCTGGGATGTTAGTGTGCAGATGTGGGTGGGCATGTGAGCGTGCTCTTGATTGCCATTCCCTCTGAGGAAAAAAACAGCCTGGTTTATGCATAGCTCTGAATAAATTCCCTGCTAACCTCACAGCCATCTGCTATGGCAGTTGTACTTTCAAAACCAGCCAACCAGCTCAGCGGCCAAGAGCACGAACCAGAATCGATGGCTTCTGAGTTCAGGGTATGGTGCAGAGGGCTAGTGCCAAAATAACTTGAAGTTAGGCAGTTTTCTTGGGGGCTTCCAAATGACCATTCTTTGCCCAGTGGGATTATAAGAAGAGTGTAAGGCATCTGCAATGAAATGCAAACCTGGGCAAAATGCCTCCAGTTTGGTTACAAAACAGGTCTAGGGTTAGGTTCACAAAAGTTCACAGGTCTCCTGGTAAACTTGAGATGGGCCTTGCATGAACCGAAACGGAATGCTAGGCAATTTAGAACCTCCAAGCAATCCAATGAGGTCAAGTTATGAGTGAAGAGGCAACAAAAAGGGACAGGTTCAAACAGGAGGAGGTGACATGGGAGAGCTGAGTGTGGGATTCCTTGCTGCAAGATATTGGGGATGGTACTTGTTACAAATTCGTGGAAGAGAAGTCCCATGGAGGTTTATAACTGAAATGAATACCATCAGCTTGTTAAGCTCCTGGATGTCTCATGGTTCAGGGAAAGGACTCAGAGCAAGACTGTGCAAATAACAGAGCCATTCTTGCATACTGTGCATTATTTCCTTGCCCAGCACCCACAGTGCATACCAGGGTTCAAATGCGCAAAACCATTTATAATCTCAAATTTTACTGAAACAAGGAAGTTTAGGTTTCTAAATGCCCTTGCGATTCTGGAGAAGGATGGCTTACCACCTCCCATGGAGACATTCCCTCAGTCCTCCCATGGCATTCACACAAGAAGCTGACCAAGGAGGTGCTCTGCACATGACTGTGGCCTCTAAACTTGGTGCTCAAAGGCACAGCTGAGCTATTAGAGATCAAGGAATGACTGCACATGGGTTGAAGAGCAGGATTGTCCTCTTGGACAATGTTGTCTCCAGCAGGTAGTATAGAAGAAGCATCCATGAAACAGATTTAATCTCCCCTCATGTGTGAGGGGATCAGAGCATGACATAGGCAGATACTACGTTAAGCTGATGTCTGGTAGCTCATGAAGCCACCATAGCTCACTGGTAAATCTGAGACTAGCTTCCCTTGCAGACTAATGTTCCTCCACATCAACTAGTTTGACTGACATCAGTGGAGCAGTGCCAGCTTACACCAGCAGTACATCTGCTCCCACATCTTTACATAACTGTTCCTGCCTTTTTCCCTTTTTTCCCCCCACAGGTAAAAAGAAGCTGTGATTATCCTGGATTCATTTGAGAAATGCCACCAAAATCAATGATGGGGTGATTATTACTAGTATTTGCTACTGATCATATTTTAAGCCCTTCAAACTCTTCCTTACATTGCTTTCAGGGCTGGGCTGTTTAACTCATTCCCAATATAAAAGGCAAAAAGAAGAGCTTTATAAAAACATTAAACATGCTGCAAGACTTGGACCAAAACCTGATCTACAGTCACTCTAGATGATCTAATAATGTACAGATCAGGTTCATGCAGCAGTGAGCAATTTGACGGTCAGACCAACAGTGTTTCAGAAAAGGGGAAAGTCATGAGGCAAACAAAAGGATGATCTCTGGAAATAAAGCACTTCACAGGGGGGCTGTATTTGCAAAAGCCTTTTTCACATTCAACAGTAATGTTTTTCTGCTTTAAAACAATACCTGCTGCAAATGCTGGACACGTTTACTATAGGCACCATGTTGACACCACCCTAGAGAAAGTAACAATGGTTTAGCAGCCCGTGAAGTCTTTTAAAAATAGACTGTGAAGCCCCTGAGAAAACGGCAAGCTCTAAAAATAGGGCTGAGGGAGGGGAAAAAAAAGAAAAAAGAGAGGGAAAAAAAAAAAAGCTTTCTTGATGCTCAGGGTCAGCTACAAACATGGGGTTCCTTCAAGGACACACAAAGAATTCATTGCAGTGCTGTGCCATGAATAAAAGCTGCTTCTCTGATTCCCTCTTGTGCTGCACTGGTACCTCAATGAGGGGAGAAGAAAGAAAAAGGCAGAATTTTAACAAATTCAAGCAGGTGTAATCTGGGAATTCCCTCCCTTCGTACCCCTCCCCAGCCCTTGATAAAAGCATCTCACAGAAGTGGCATGGATCTATCTTTGTCTCTCCCATGGTCCTCTCCCTCTACACACACCCCCTGCCTCTGTTCTCCAGTGCCAATATTCCCTCACACAAAAACGGATTTTATGAGCACATCCTTGCTGCACCGGTACAGAAACAGACCTCAGGAGGCTGAGAAAATCATTGCAATAACCCAAATAATTTATCGCAAGTGTCCCAGATTCTTGATTGTTCGTGGTGCAGGAAGCTGGACATCCCATTTTCAGTTTGCATGCCCAAGCATTAAGAGAAGTCATGAGGCTTCTGCAGGATTTTAGACCCCTCTTTTGGCCCACTACCATGGTAATTTTTAGTATCATTCTGTCATATTTGTGAAATAAAACTGGAGCCCTTCGGTGGCCAAAACCACACCAGTAACCTTGCTGGAGGCTACCAGAGATGGTCTCCAAGTTAGCTGACCTACTTTACCTTGGCACCAGCTAACAAACAGTATGGAAAGGGCTTGATAGCTGAAGTCAGTGGGATATACTGGGGCAGGGAGCAGTCAGCGCAGACAAACACATGGACTGTGGACTCCCACAGGTTAAAATCCTGACAGATCTGTCAGATCTGTGATTTGCCCACAATTACCCCTGGCCAGATTTCATCCTCATCACTAGTTGAGAAGACACCAGTGGAAAAGGGGAGCCATTTAAAATGGCCATGGTCACTTGTTAGAAATGATCACTTAGAAAATTGCAGGGGAGGAAAAACCCAGCCTGATTTCTTGACAGGAGTGCAATGGAAAGACAAGCCACTGGTACAGGAGAGGTCAGACACCCCCAGAAAAGCCACTCTGTCAACTCAGAGAATAGTTATGAGCCTTCAGGGAATTATTTTCCTTTATGGTAGCCACAAAATTCATCTATATGAGGTTGTGTCTGTGCTTTTGGCAGCTGCTTTACAAACTGCTCACTGTAGATGTTTTGTTTACTTGAGCACTTACCTAAATGTACTTGTCCTTTCTCAAATACGGTGCGATATTTACCAAGGAGTGGACTCAGCAGAAGCTGAGCCTCGCGTGTGTGCCACTCCAGGTCACGGGGTCTCCTAATGGTGGCTCCTGAAGGTGCAACACCTGTTCCTTTATGAGATTATTTTACTCGTGTGACCCACCTTGCCTGGTGTTGTCCCATGCAAAAGAAAACAGGTTTGCTTGTCCAGGGTTTGCTTCCTTGAACCTTAATTTCCCTAGTTTTGATTTTTTTGCCCAGAACCACAAGGAAGTCGAGTTACCTCTGGAGCCACAGAAGGGCAGTGTCATGCAGTCTTCCAACCTCCTGTGACCATCAGTGCTCTCCTTGCAGGGTGGGGCAGACTCTGAGCAGCAGATGCAGGCTGATCTGGGGTGCTCCAGCTGAAGGTTGTCACAGCAGAGTCCTCCCTCACAGGCTGCTCCTCTGCAGGTCTACGTAAACCTCGACCCTGCCCCAGCTCTCATTGCTCCTGGGAGAAACACTACAGAGGAACAGGAAACTTCACCAAGCCCAGAGCAAGCCTTCACAAAGGGAAACATCAGTTGTTTTCTTCATCTGTACTACCTAACCCTGCATACTGTGGGCAAGGACAGCCTGACCACCTCCTGGGCTCACTCAGTGCCATTTACCTGCCTCTCCTCTTGAGACTTATGGCCTCCAACATAACTTAATTTCAACCAAAATATCCCAAACTCTTAAAGCTGTAAACCAGCTGTAAACTCCTAAGCTGAAAACCAGTTAAGCATTTCACTGGTCACTTGTTTCACCTTGCAGCAGAGTGATCCTTCTCCAGCAGGTCCACAGGCACCTGTGGCTCCCCACAGAGCTCCAGCCCACTGTTTCCCTGTCCACTAATAGGTGTCAATAGCAAAGGAGCACTCCATTCTGCAGAGGTTCCAGCCACAAGGATGATACTCCTAGCAAGCACAGTGGGCTGCCACTCTTGGACACCAGGGAGAAGATTAGCCATTCAGCCCGTTTTAGGCCTTCTTTCATGGATCTGCAAAATCAAGCTGAATGCATAGATGCAAAAAACAAACATAAAACACATGAGCTGAATTATTTCCCAGAAACCTCATTATACTTAAAAATTACATGTATCCAAGGGGAAAGCAATGGAAAATAATGGGAAAACCTATAGAAGTGCAGTTTTTCTGAGTTATGAAGCCTGGTATGGCTTTTTGCAGATGAAATCCCAAACCATAAGAAGGTTGGTAAGAAGAGTCACTTGTCCATTCTTTGCTTCTCCCCCACTACAGATATCTCAGCCCTCAGATATTTTCCTGATGCTGCAAAGACCAACTGTTAATTTTAGGTGCTCTGAAGATGTCCACAGCCCTAAGGACTCTAGAAACAGTGAACAAAAGAAAGGTTTTTTCCCCTCAACAGCCATGGCCACAAATGGCATTACAGTTATCCCTTCTATTCTGGGAGGGCTAATCTAGAATCATAGAATCATTTAGGTTAGAAAAGACCTTTAAGATCATGAAGTCCAGCCATTAACCTAACCCTGCCATCCCACCACTAAACCATGTCCCTAAGCACCTCATCTACCCATCTTTTAAATACCTCCAGGGATGGGGACTCAACCACAAAGGTGATTAGACAAGAAAAAAGAATTATCTTTCACTCTGCCACAAGCAATAAGCAGAATGAAAGGGGAGTCTGCATTTGGAAGAACCCAAGGGAACATTTGGCACCATTTTTAAGACAAAAGGAGAAGATTAAACAGGTGGGGAAGGAGAGGAAAAGATGGAAGAAATTTTGAAGATGACAAAGGCACAGCTGGAGAAACTTTCTGTGGGTGAAAAAGCACTACAATTGACTAGAAGAAAAATTTCAGATGTGTTATATCCGACTTTGAGATCAAGAAGGCAGTGAGAAGAAATGAACATAATTTAACCAAGAGAGCAATTAAAGTGTCTTCAGATACCTTAAGACAAACTGTAACTGGAGTTACTCCTTTTCTATAGGGCAGTATTTACTACAGTCTAAGACAGTAAATCACTGTTTTAAAAAGCACAGCTTGTTCACCATGCATGGAGCCAAAGAGTCCAGTTTAATGACTTGCAGTATATGAGCTCTAGAGACTTCTGTCTTCTGCATTATTCAACATTGATATACAGCCCTTGGAAGAGCAGAAACAAGTCCTCATGCCAGCAGCATACAGATGATATTCAGGTGGGCAGGTAGGACGACACTGAGAAACAGATAAGCAATCACTCAGGAAATCCATGTCAGCAGGACCAAGGGAAAAGGAGCATCTGCTTGACCTTGGTTGGAAAGGAAAGTCACGTCAACTTATTATCCACCCCCATGCACAGCTTTTCAGCATGCAATCCTCCAGCTGTATCCCTGACCTGTCAAAGAAGTTATCTCCAGTCTCTAAAGGACATTTTTTGGAGACTTTTTTTCTGGCGCAAATCCCATTCACACCACTGCATTCTTTAAAGGAAAGGCATGGACTGAAAAGACAGCCCCAGAATGAATCCTGGGCATAAGTCCTGCACATATTGGATGAAAGCACTGAAGAGTAACTTTGCCAAGACAAAGCTTTGTCATGGGTCTTAAGAGGACATGTTTCATATGCCCTTTCAAAAATTCTTTGATTAGTAGCAAAGAACTTTGTATTGCTTTAATTACCAGATTAACAGCCTTTGTCAGCTTAACCATCCCCCACAGACGCAGTTCAGACAATAACAGGATAACCATCCTCACAGTAGTCCTCATGGTGGAACTGAAACACGACCCAGCAGGCAATATTACTAGAGGTCAGAAAGGAATTTGTTTCCCACGTCCACCTCAATACAAGGATTTGTGGTGAGACTGTCAGATTCAGCAGCAGCACTGCTGTGTAGCCTAGCTTGGCCAAGGTAAGAAAATGCTTTGATCCCTACTTGGCA
Source organism: Egretta garzetta (assembly GCF_000687185.1). Lineage (NCBI taxonomy): Eukaryota > Metazoa > Chordata > Aves > Pelecaniformes > Ardeidae > Egretta > Egretta garzetta. The sequence continues at coordinate 963,035 of NW_009259318.1, read as the reverse complement.
TGACTTTTGGAGTAAAATGGTAGCAATTTCTTGTTAGTTCCTTGAGAACTTCATCACATCATTAGACTCTTCCAGTCTGAAATGGTTTTCTTTTTCTGGAGGAGTAAACCAATCCCTGGATCACCACATGAAGCTACCATTGCTATTAGACATCCCCAGCATACCTCAGAAGTGAGCTCTTCAGTGACTTTTGTGGGCTTGTTCTGCTCCCTCTGACTCTACAAGCAATGTTAACTGGAATCAAGTACAATTATCTGTCTTGCACCAGATCCCAGCTATCCAGCCAGAAGGAAATCTAGAAATGTCCCACCAGCCCCTTCTCTAATCCTCTAGATACATCCTTCTCTTTCCCATACCATCTTAGCTTTTCCAGCCTCTCACAATAGGACGTGGCTGCTCCATCAGTGAGACATCGGTCCTATCTCACAGAAACCAGCCACTTTCTGACACTGAGAAAGTTACAGCTTTTAGATACAGGGAGCTCAGTTTGCTGTCACTCACTCTGTCAATTTGTATGCACGTGATCCTATTCACTGAACTCCAACTGTAATCTGAAGGAAAGATTTTAGATGTGCCTAATTATCTATTCCCTCTATTCCCCCCAAATACATTTCCTTCTCCTAGCAATTGATTTCCAAGGAAGCTGAGTTAAGGAGCTGTTTTTTACAAGCTGGCAACAGTTTGGGTATCCTCTAGTGGCACTAAAGAGAATTTCAGTCACTAAAACGTGGATCTCCATAGTAGCTCACACCTTTCCCATGTTAGCACACATCCTTCCCTGACTATTCATTTTCTGCTTTGTGTGGTCCCTAGCATCCCCAGCCATGGAAAACAGCACCAAATTCTGACTAACTTCATTTGTGGCAGCCACAGGAAAAGAAAAAGAGCCTCACTTGACACCAGATACATCAAGACATGAAGGGTCTGGTTATTCTGTGCTCTCTTGCTGAATATGAGCCTGGGTCACACTTGTGTTTGTGGCTTTTAGCAAGAATGTTTGTCTGCAAACAGCTATGTGACCGTGGGACCAAAGACATGTCAAATACCATATCAAAGGTGTCTGCTGCCACTGTCCTAGAGAAAAGTTGTAGGTCCACCACAATGGCTGATGTCAGAGCAGGGCTTTGGTCCATGGAGCCACCCTCCACAGCTAAGAGGAGTAAAGATTTCAGTGTCAAAGGAGAAGAAGAGCACCTGCTGCAAAATCTCTAGCCTACAGATCTGTCTATAAGATGGCATCATATTTAGTAACGAAAAAGTGTCAACAGTATTACAGTACTGTAGTTATTTCATGTTAATACATTCCACCATGATTAATAGTAATCATAATTTTAAAATTCTAAAGTGCAACATGATAGCATATTTCTGGTTTGAAAAAAAGATTATTTTTTTTTCCAGAGAAACTTTAAATGCCACTGCTCTGCCATGAGAAGGAGCTTGGTGACAAATCTTGGTTGCACAGTTCTCAGCCCCCTGCAGCACAGCCCCAGCTCTGTCTACTTCACATGTGGGGAGCACTCCTCCTGCATTTCCTTGTCTATAGAGAGCTTCTCTTCAGTCATCCAAACGCATGTGCTTTAGCATTGGCAAGGTCAGCTCTATAATTACCCAGGTTCCAGAGGCTGAGTAGAAAAGGGTAACCTTTCTTTAGCTTTTTTGCATCATCCTATAACCTTTAAATTGGAACAGTACCCCTGCTATCAAATTCAACGGGAGATTTCATATAATTTTTTATGAGACTCATTGTCTGGGGAATACATCTGCCATCAATTTTAAAGCCAGAAAGGATTGCTTGTAATTGTAATGTAATTAGGAAAGGGAAGGGAACAGTGGAAGCTCAACCTACTGGCAAAGCACTCCTGTAATGCAACTAGCTCTTCTCCCACTGTCACCCTTGCAACTTTCCTGTCCTTTAAATCCACAGGTTCCCCGAAAGGATAACCTCAGCAGGCAGACACCCCACACTTCCATCAGCCATGGCTTGATCCCCACGCTGGTGAGGCAAAGGACCTACCTGAAATATAATTAGTAAAGGAGAAGTGAATATAGCCCAAACCTAAAGTCACCAACACTGCCATGTCAACTTACTTGTCCTGCCTGGGGAGTTTTAAAACAGCTGTGCCCCATAAAGGGAGATGCATGGGCAGCTCTGTAGACACAGCCATGAACAGCAGCAACAAAAAAAAAAAAAATCAAAGCAAACAGCTAGATAGACTGTGCTAGAAAATGGAGAGAGAAAAATCTAGAGGGTGTCCTAGAGGCAGAGTCTGGACGGATAAGTATTTACACACCTGAAATAGCACTGCAGAGAAAAAAAAAAAGACTGAGGAATTCAAACTTTCTCCAGCTCCTCTCTGAATGCATCCTGCGCCCTCTCCTGGAGTGCTGTGCTCATCCCAGCCAAGCCAGAGCGGAGAGAAAGGGGAATAGAGTCATGCAATGGAAAGGATCAGAGCTGGGGAAAGGCAGGGGCCACTTAGAGGGGAGAAAGCTTGAGGGATATAATATACATGAGAGAAAAATGAAGCACTATGCAACAGCTGATGGGGGTGAGCTTGCTCCCTTACAGGGTGCCTAGAGGGGAGGGGATGGACAAAGGGATTTGGGGCTACCTTAGCTCACTCCACAGCAGAGTTAAGAGAGTAGGCTCCAAAATTCAGATACTGTAGTGGAACAGGCAAGCAGGAAAAGGGTTCAGGATTTCAGTTTTACTAAAAACTTGAGCAGAAGCCTCTGGCATCAATCAGAGTTGTGCCAGTCTATTCTCCAAACACAAGTCCAATCAGTGGTACCAATGAAGGGTGCTGCCAGCACAACTGCAAGCCTCTGGAGAAGGTTCTCCAGTGTTGGGTATGTGCCTGTGCTGCTCACCTCACTGTGGCCACTTTTGCCAAGAAGTTTCACGGACTCCTCTGATGTCCCAGCAACAGCACTGTACAGCAGATGTAATCCTATTACAGCTATCCACTCCCTTGCAGGCCCCTGATGTCAGGGAGACTCAGAGGAAGAGCAGATAAGCAATGCGAAATAGCAGCTCCTGAAGCGGTCCTTCTTGCAGTTCACTCAGAAGTATGATGGACACTCTGTCAGAAGCTGGGACTTGTCTGGGAAATATCTATGTGATGGGTACGTGATGGGTTGACCCTTGCTGGACACTAGATGCCCACCAAGCCGCTCTTTCACTCCCCTCTGCAGCTGGATGGGGAGGAGAAAAATATAACAAAAGGCTTGTGGGTCAAGATGAGGACAGGGAGAGATCACTCACCTGATTACTGTCACAGGCAAAGAAGACTCACCTCTGGGAAATAATTTTAAATTATTACCAATAAAATCAGAGTAGAATAAAGAGAAATAAAATCAAATGTTAAAAACACCTTTCCCCCACCCCTCCCTTCTTCCCAGGCTCAGCTTTACTCCTGTTTTTCCCTGCCTCCTCCCTGTGAGCAGTGCAGGGGGACAGGGAATGGGGGTTGGGGTCAGTTCATCACACGCTGTCTCTGCCGCTCCATCCTCTTCAGGGGGAGGACTCCTCACAGTCTGCCCCTGCTCAAGCCTGGGGTCCCTCCCATGGCAGACAGTCCTCCATGAACTGCTCCAGCCTGAGTCCTTCCCACGGGCTGCAGTTATTCATGAACTGCTCTAGCGTGGGTCCATCCTTCCCACGGGGTGCAGTCCCTCAGGAGCAGACTGCTCCAGCGTGGGTCCCCTGTGGGGTCACAAGCCCGGCCAGCAAACCTGCTCCAGCCTGGGCTCCTCTCCCCATGGGTCCACAGACCCTGCCAGGAGCCTGCTCCAGCGTGGGCTTCCCACGGGGTCACAGCCTCCTTTGGGCACGCACCTCCGGTGTGGGGTCCTCCCCAGGCTGCAGCTGGAGATCTGCTCCACATGGACCCCCATGGGCTGCAGGGGGACAGCGTGCCCCACCATGGGCTGCACCAGGGGCTGCAGGGGAATCTCTGCTCTGGCGCCTGGAGCACTTCCTGCCCCTCCTGCTGCACTGGCCTGGGTGTCTGCAGGGCTGATCCTTTCACACGTTCTCCCTCATCTCTTCTGGCTGATGTTGCACAGCAGTTTTTTCCCCCTTAAATATGTCATCAGAGAGGTACTACCACCGTCGCTCATGGGCTCAGCCTTGGCCAGTGGTGGGTCCGTCTCGGAGCTGGCTGGATTCACTTCTATCAGACATGGGGGAAGCTTTCAGCAGCATCTCACAGAAACCATTCCTGTAGCACCCCTGCTACCAAAACCTTGCCATGCAAACCCAATACAAGATGTCACACCAACCATTTCCCTTGCAGGCTTGTTGTACACTTCTAGAGAACCCAGGGAAGAGCAGCTGATCAGATCTTCAGCTTTTCTTTCAGAAGGTGGATTTTCCTTGGAAATCATGCTTCTCTAGAGATTTCTATGAAATGAAATTCAAGCCAGTAAGCCCAAAAGGTCTGAAGTTCTCCCTGAGTTTTATGAAGCTGCAGGAGCCATTATATTTCAGCTGGCTGGTGTAAATTTCATTGTGGAGTATCACAATCAATAACATGGTTTATGCTGGGAAGGTATAAAGCCTGAAGACTGCCAAAACATTCTGGCCTCATGCAAACTGTTCATTTGTGGGTGATTTAATTCCCAGACTCCCAGAACAACTCCTCAAATTATTAGGGAGAACACTAGTTGTCATAGGCTAAATCCATACTAGGGACCACTGTGGTGAATTGGTCCCAGTATCCAGGATTAGTCAGTTTAATTTATTAGCATAGATGTCACCTAAGCATCTTGTGGAAATAAACCTCAGAATCCAGCTTTAAAGTCACTACAAGTGCTGTACATTACACTGTTGAAGTGTATCCTCTTCTCTCATTGGAAAGAATGCAGAGCAGATGAACACAGTGCACCCAGCCCTGAAGATGAACGTCTGCTGTGTTGTGCCTTGAACAGTCATTAATCCTGCTGCAGAGAAGTGAAAGGTTTCCTGATGCAGTCACATTTTCCAGGGAAAAGGAACTAAACAGGAATCAAAACTGAAAAAAATTTAAACCGAGACAGGCCACAGCAGATGCATCCAAGAAAAGGTAAGAAGATGTCAGCTTGCCTCCTTCCCTTTCAAATACAGTCACACTGCTCTTGCCAACATTACTGCAGTGCTACTCCAGCCACACACACTGATGAAGGCACAAGTGGAATCAACATGTGTATATTATCTTTTTCCTTCTCACTTCTGTATTTCTTCCTGCTGCAGCGTCCCCTCTCCATCCCATCAGCGTTTAAAATAGAGCAGACCGAGTAGTTTAGTATGACTGGAATCCAATACACCCTTCTCCCTCTATACTCCAAGAAAGGAGCTCTGAAGCATCTGACTCCACACGTGTTGTAGTGCATCTCACTCTCATCTGTATGAGCTATGGTTGTGGATGGTACAGTGTGGATCTTTCATAACACTGGTATCAAACAGCATCACAGCACCAAGTTTTATTAGCAGTGATAACTCCTTCTCTCCCTCTCTCTCCCCCATCTTCCCCAGTCCCCAGCTCCTTGCCTCATGGGTGGAGCTGCTCCCCAAAGACAGGGGAAAGTCATCACTACTTCTGGAGACTCTACCCATAATGCAAGGTGTCACTGAGAACCCTTCACCCATCTAACCCTGCAGCCTATGAGATCCATATTGCTCTCAAGGGACACTGTTTCCCTGGCCAGGGCATGCAGAGATCGGGTGACTCCCAATGGATGCTCTGCTCTTTGCTGGGAGAAAGGGAGTTCTGTAAGCTAGCATGAAGGGTAAGCCCCGCCACCCTTTCTCCTCCCCACTGTCACAGTGAGGGGACCAGGCACTGCACCTGAAGCAACTCCAGAGGGATGTACAGAGGTTGATTCATAGTAGGACTCCACTGAACCAAGCAGGTCCTCGCAGGGCAGCAGGGAGTTGAGTCCCGCACTGAAGACACTGCAGTGTATTTGCACCTCTGCCACTTGGTGGTGCCTCCAATTTGGAACTGCAGTGATCCCAGCTTGGTCACCATTGTGCATGGTGTGGATGAAAGTCCTAGATGCTTGAATAAAGCATCCTCCTTATGCGATGCCCTGGTTTGATTCTCTTATGAACATATAAAGCAACAGAAGGACTATATTGGGTGTACAGAGTAGTCAGAAGACGGAAAGTGAGAAGCTGCAGGAGGTAACCAGTACCCAGTTGATTTGGAAGAAGCTACAACTACACATCCCTATATAGTGAAGCAGTTTAGGAAAGGAGGTGACTTCCTGAAACAAAGTATTTCCTTAACACCTTCTTCAGATCATCACTAAACCTTTCCCACCCGAGGGATGTCCCTGTGCTACCTTCAGCCCCTGCTTGACAAAGATGTGTACACACCGAGCCTCCACAGACACCTCCAGCTCCCAAACAACATTTAGGTGCAGATGTAAAGGCATATTTTGCTCTGCTGAGTGGCTTGGATTCTCACTATCCCCAAGCTGCTTCCTACAAACCACTGGGGAAGGCATCCTGCGGTTCATCACCCACACAATTGCATGCTGAGAGAGAAAGATCATAGCAAAGCAAGTCTTCTATGAACATTTGCTTCTCCCACAGGACTGGCTGAACTTGCTGACCCTAAGGACACCAGACTGGGCTCACAGTCCACTCCAAGCTTGTTGACTGCAAGCATCATAGAGATCATGGTTACACAATGCACCTGACTATTATAAAGTAGCTTGAAGTGGTCATTTTCTGGTCAGCATCAAAACATACTGTAAAGGGTGAATTTTTCTATTAATAAACAAGGAAATTATTCCCCTGTGAGTATGCAAATTGCTGCTCTGGAAATGGCCTGGGCTACTAGGAGCTATTAATGTGCACAAAATCAATACACAGGCACATTGGCTGCTCCATTCAGAGGCAAACAGACCAGTCACACCGGCTCAGATTGGTCTGGGGGATGGAATGTGATTTCTTCCCTTTTAAAAGAGCAAGAAGGTGATATACAGACTTTGTGTTACCTGATGGTGTCACCTCACCAAGAACATCATCACTTCAGTTCAGTTCTTTGGACATGGTAATTAATGAAGACAAATTTGGCCAAGTCACAAAGACAAATATATGTAGAGCTCCCATCTTTCTCTGGTGAGCTCTTCTCATCTCCCTTCTTCATGAACTTCAGACTCTTACTGTTGTGCCTGCTGACTTTCTAGTTTCCCAGGAGTGGATGTCTGCTGCCTAAAATAAATTTGAAAAGTAAGGATGAACTCTACACAGTGCAGCTAGTGTTCATCAGGCTATTGCTCTAGACAATTTAAGGGTCTGTGGACAAGTTTTAAGGATTCCATAAAGGTCACTATGAAAAAATAGCTGTTTGTCAGTAAACTGGTATTTACTGTACTGCTATTCTCATCTCCACCAACTTTAGAAGACCTGCAAATAAAAAAAGATTGGAAAAGAGTTATCTAACTCCATCAGAGCTTGGGAAAGGTCGGATCTAGATCTCTTTAAAGGCCAAAGCTATATAACCCCATTTAATATCATTTATTACTGAAGTTGATCTGATTTTGCTCTAGATAAAGGTTTTCTGTTTCTGCCAATATTCTGACCACAAGCAAACACCTGAAGAAAAATAAGAACAGAACAAACATATATGACACTTCCCCATCTTTTAACTGTTTCTAGCTCTAGGAGTCTACTGAACCTGAAGTGTTTTGTTTATTTAGTAATCTGCAATCAATCTCTTTTACTAGCGCTTTTTAGGTGTCCCCTTATTTCCATATAAATTTCTTGCCTGCTTACCATCCTTTGTCAATGGTCTCCCCAGTTCTGCTTCTCTTTGCATGAAAGACCATCTCCTTCTTTGTGTTTTGAACCTGAATCCAAACAACCTCATTTGATTACTCCGAGTCTAGTTACTGAAGAAGAAACAGGTAACTCTATCCCTACTCAAGCTCTCCATGCCATTCATTAGACCTCATATTCCCTTTTCCAATGAGATTGCCAGCGGACTCAGTCAGTCCTCAAACAGAGCTGTTGCTTACATTAATGATCATCCTTGCCTTCTGTAGAGAACCATTAATGAATGTAGTTTGTCTTGACATTGCCATTGTTCCACAGCTTCCCACCAGTCAGAAGATCCCGTCCTCACAGTTTGCAGACGAACACCACCATGCGCCTGTGCAAGGCCCAAGGCACGAAAAAGGTAGAAGGCACCCTAAGGAGACAGCACATATGGCACGAACTGCACATACGCAATCACGATCTGTGCATGAGCAAGGGACCCCAACCCCTATAAAAGGAGTGTGTGCGCTCCAGTAAGGGGGTTCTTCCCTGTCTTCATCCTTCCTGATCTAGTTAGCAGTGTCCCTGCTCACTGCAGGGGGGTTGGACTAGATGACCACTAGTGGTCCCTTCCAACCCTAAACATTCTATGATTCTATGATTCTATGATTCTATGATTCCCTTTCGGCCGTCTTGGAACCCTCCTCGTCGAAGCCAGCATCGCGTGGACTGAACCTGGAGTAGCAGACGGGGGCGCCAGAGCATCGGCTACGCCACAGACGGAGGCGCCAGAACATCACTGAACCCGGGGCAGTGGTAGCCAGTCCTCTCTTTCTGTCTCCCTCTTTCTCTCTCTCTCGTTCACCCCGTCCTCCCTGATGTAAACCTGCTCCCTTTCTAGGTCTCCTTTTCTCTCGTCCCCCTTTTCCCCCTCTTTTTTCCTCGGTTCTTTGCCTTTGCCTTTTCCCATTCACCTCCTCTGTTACCTCCTCACGTGGTTCCCTCCCTCCACGTTGAAAATAAAGTTAAAAGGTTGTATGAAATTTGACCGGAGTTAGCGTCTTAATCTCATCCTTGGGATCGTATCGAAACCTCTCCAACATTGGATCGGGACACCCTCTCCAAATATTTTCCAGTTACAGGCTGAAGATGGGGTACTAGGACTTCAGATGGTACTCAAGCTCTTAGCAGAGCCTTACATTTGATTACATTTAGACTTCTACTGAGCACTGAGATTATTTTTGATGGAGATATCTATCATAACCCCATAGTCTCATTCCTGATCAGCAAAGGCCAACTCATTGCCTATCACTGTGAAGCTAGGATTGTTTTTCCTCAAACCCGTCACTTCACATTTACCTACACAGAATTTTATCTGCCTTTTTCATTGCACTGTCACTCAGTCTTGTAAGGTCCTTCTGCAACTCTTTACAGTCAGTCCTTTTCCTTACTGCCCTATCATCAGCAAAGTTCATCACCTCACTGTTCAGTCCCTCTGCTAGATCATTTATGAAAGTGTGGAACAGCACAAGTCTCAAGTCAGACTCCATCCAACAGTGGCTTCTCTCCATCCTATCAGTTGGCCAAAGACTCTGCCCTCTGTTTCATGCCAGGATCTTCTCTCTTATCCCATGGCTGTACAGTTCCCTCTAAAGTCTTCTGGAAATCTAACCTAACCAAATAGACTCATCATTGTCATTGTCCTTGTTTACCCCTTCAAAGAAATTAGTTTTCTAAGGCAAAACCTTTCTTAACAGAAACTGTGTTGACTTTTCCCAAGGAAATTTTTTGCATTTATCAGGCATTCATTGATTCAATTCTTTGTTATATTGTCTATTAATTTGCCTAGTACAAATGCCAAATTTGTCAGACCATAGTTCCTTAGATACCCTTGTGGAAACTGTTTTAAAGAATGGCACCATGCTAGCTACTCTCCAGATTTCAGGCAATGTTGGAAATTTAAACGAATTATATGGTGCCATAAGTAATTCCGCTATTTCTCCTGAAAATCATGACTGAATACCATTCAGTTCTGGTGATTTGTCAGCATTCATTCTGTATGTCTGCAATAAAATTTCTGCCACAGTTATTTAATAGGAGAGATGCTAGTCTGTCTTTGATTTAATTTCTTCTAATTCAATGAGTCTTCAAATTGTATCCTCTACTGAGATCACTAATTCACTTCTAGGAAAATCATTATAATGAGTCAATTACGATAGTAAATATAGATGCCGTACTCAAAATTAATAAATTTATACTCCTCACTAATGCTTCTTCTTCCTGCTGTTTCTTTTATACCTACCCTCTATGGGCCTTTATGGCAGATGTAGCTCAACTGATCACTTAGCCTCACACAACTTATGCTTTCCTCAATCCTTCCTCCAAAAACAACCTCTCAAACTAACCCTAAACCTGATTTGGATCAAAATCTTCTTTGGCTCATCCATCATACAGCAGTTACACTGCAGTAAGTCAGACTAAGAGGGTGTCACAGAACTTACGACCACGTTTGAGGAAGTGTAGGAAGACAGATTTCTGGGGCTCACAGACACAGTCCTGGAGTAGCTGCATCTTTTGCCAGGACTCTCTGAATTTCAGATTTCAGAAGGAAGCAGTGTAATAATATGTTTTCCCCTCACCATCACTGAAAATAAAAATGTGTCCTTCCCTTCTTTTCATGCAACTAGACCATGAGCCTCGATTTCTGGCTACTTCCCTTGTCCGAGTAGCAAAGATCAGATAGTGTCCACGAGCCAGGCTGCATGTCACGCTGTCCTGTTACAAGAAGACAGCTTGTCCTAATAGATAAGGATGTAGAATTAAGGGTGGTGCCAGCATGCCTGGATAAAATGGCTAAGGGTCACATAGGCATGAATGTGAATCATGCAGGAAATTGTGATCATTGCTAATACAGCATCACCGCACATCAGTGCAGTATGGTTTCTGTGCAAAATTATGTTTCTATGGGGCGATGTTTGCATTCTGTATTTACAAAAGTGGAGGTCAGGACTAAGCTTGCAGCCTGACTAGAAATGCTTTTATATTCATCATCCATTTACAGTTCTGATGAATGACCACCTACACCCAGCCTGAGAAAGATGAGATGACCACTCCTCTCTTGGCAGTACTTCAAATCTTTGTTGCTTGCTGAATAAAATGGTCATTTTCATAGGAAAAACATTTTTTTTTTCTAGGAGCATTTTGAGTTTTACTTAATAACCAGAAAAAAGGGAGAGATAGTGGCGATGGGGAAATAAGGGAGTTTGCATCATTGGACGTGACTAGATCTGAATTGTAACCCAAACCTGATTAATTACAATTTATTTTTGTTTTGCGTGAACAGATGATTTATCTGATACTATTGCCTATAATATACCTGGACATAATGAATCCACCTGTAAAATGCTTTTGCAGTTGTGAGCAATCTCATTTCTACATATTGCTGCAGGTTTTGACCACTGCTGATGAAAGGCTTGCAGTGATTGTGTCCATAGTTATGGGAACCAAGACACATTTTGGTTCCTCAATGGCATTAGTGCCATTCACTTTAATGTGGAGTTTTTTGGGACAGTAACTTTCCTCTTCCATCCAAAAAAGGAATCATCTGGACTGAAAGAAGAAGGGAAAGATTTAAAGAGATTAAGCAAGTATGCAAGGTGGGGTCAGACTGAAACTGGTTTGAAATAAGGCAGCTGAGAGAACAAAGGCTTTCTAAAATGAACAAAAGATGGGTGTGAACTCAAATTTGAAAGTGAGACGGTCCAGGGCTCAAGGAACTAGAAAGACAGCCAATGACCTTATATAATGGTGTGTGAGGCTGTGATGAGAAACAGTCAGGTCTTCGGATGAGTGACAGGGAGCAGATGAGAACATATACTCTTTGGCAACAGCGCTGTTGCGGTGTCAAGCTAGAAGAAAACAAATGTTGTGTGTGAACCATTGCCCTTGCTTCATTCAGCAAGATATAGACGACTGCATCTAGTGAGGGGAACAGTGTCTTGTGTTTTCCTTGACTGTTGTCTCATCACCCTCTTTCAGTGTGATTGTAAGGCAGACGGAATGCCTCCCTGGTGGATAAATTCCATGTACACAAACTTACCTTTGTGGCTGCCAAGTCAAGGAGCAAGCAAAAGATGTGAGGAGTAATCTGGAGATTACCATTGAGTATTCCCAGATGTGGTGAGCTTGATGGAGCAAGCTAGCTCTCCTGTGAGGTGGTAACACTTAGAGAAGTGCCTGAGCCAGCTTGATTTTACCTGGGTTTTCAACAAGACCCAGAATCTGGGAGATGTAAAAGCACCTCAGATGTACCTTCAAAAAGTCTTTTCTTGGGCAAGGGCTGGAATGGAGACAGATATTGTACAGAAGAGGAGAAAATCCTTTAAAATGCATCTATCCTTTGGTATCTGTAGGGCCATGAAGTGAGAAGGGGAGGGACAGAGACAGCCGCAGCAGGTGTGAGGAGACACACACACCCCTCACCGGCACTATACTGATCTCTAACCACAAGATCACTTCAGTTTGATGTAAGCTTGAGCGTCCTTGGCTGCTCTGTCACAAAACAGAGGGACCACCCTTGCAGGACCAGGAGGAGGATGTCCCAGGTGGTCTTCACGCCTTTCCCTGTGGCAGGTGTTCAGTGCAGCACTGCAGTAATCACCTCTGAGGAGGAGAAGATGCACTTCTGCAAGTGACTGTGAAAACAGTATTAATTCCACATCAAGTATTTCATATGAACACAACAAAGTTCAAGAGTGCAACCAGTATTTTTGATGTAAAAAACACACCACACTTTAAAAAATATTTACTTTATTCATATGCCCAGCTTATTTAACAGTGGATCACACTGGTAGGAACAATCACAAACATCTAGTTACACAGTTTCATCAGGTTCTGGCCTGTGCAATGTTTGGTTTGATTCAAGCATGTATTATGGCATCATCAATAAGGACGACTACTGTTCAAAGCTCAGCTGAGTCCCATCTCCTTGGTCAACTTTCAAGCCCAATACCCTCTTTCCCACTACGTGTGGGATTCTCTATGAAGAACTTGTGTTCTCAAAGTCTGAATCTAGAAAACAGCCTGAAGCACTGCATTTTCAATGCTCCATCTAAAAACTCTGTTTACCTCACATACTTTAAAAGGCTTCAAGTTTTCAGTGCAACAAACAAACAAAATACCCTACCATCCACAATTTCTCAAGAACATTGGACCAGACTTGTAAATCAGGCTAGCTCCAGTAAGGAACCTGGAATTACTTATCTCACCACATGATCTGGCCTGAAAATGCCAAGTGTATTCCTTGAAATTAAGCATTGGAGCAAGGTTTCACAGCAAAGGCAAAGCGATCCTGTAACTAACATCCCTGCTGTTTGTGCTGGTGCACAGTATGGTCTAAAATCTCTGACCTGTCTGCCATCTATCCGAAGGGTACCCATAGACTTCTGCAGCATATTCACACTTTTCTAAAGGCAGCCTGAACATTGGTTGACTCTGAAGACAACTGCCCTTGCAAGAAGGGTCCATGGCTGCTCTGGCTACCCACGGTCAGACACATGGTTTTGCCACACAGATCAGGATAAACAGTGACTCAGAGAAGTCCCACACTGCAAGCTGGCCTGCACTAAGAAGTAGAGTAGGTCTCTGTATTGTTTCTGCCCAAACAATATGAATGAAGAGTCAATGTTGCCTCCTAAGAACTGTGGGCTCACATCCACGCTCAGGACTACTGAGCAGACCTGCTCAAAAAGCATCTTTGGATCTGGCACCTCAGGGTGTCTTTAAAGCCAGTCCTATAAGCCTGTTTGAGTCACAGGTAGTCAGGAAGTCACAGATCATCAGAGGATCAGACCCTCAGCCAGCAGCCATGAGGAGGTACTCCAGTCCTCGCCTGTTACAGGTGCCAAGAGCTGCCAAATTAGAGTGAGCTGCCTTCTACCTCTTGCCCCTCACACATCGACTGTGAGGACTGCCAGACAAGCTAAAAGTCATTCATAAAGATGTACAGGGTATTACTGATAAAGAGTCCTAGGGAAGTTTGATGCCCAGCATCCATCAAAAGTACCTTCTGAAAATCCCAGTTGCCATGCCCAGGGTACCCTTTGCTCCACTCTTCCTCTCAGTCTCTCCCCTCCCAGAATCAATTATTTCTCCCCACCCTCCCACTCTCCTATGCAGAGAGCTGGCAACACGCACAGGGTAGATCCACTTTTGCTTATGGAGTTTTGGCCGCATGGCTGACCTTTGCTGCTGCCAAAGGGAGGGGATTCCAGGCCAGAACATCCCTCTCTGCCCTTCACTTTTCAGTGCTAATTGGGTTTTCTATCAGTTTCAGCACAGCACAGCATGGACTCGTGGAGCTTGAAAAGCAACAGAGGTTTTTATCACAATGGTGCAATGAGAGAAGACTTCAGAGTATTTTCTGGGAATGCTGCATACAATTATATTACATTTTCAGAACTACCTGGCTATTGTGCCTTCTAAATCACATGAAAGACTACGAACAGTGTTATTTCAGTGAAACTCTCTACAGCCACTGAAACTAAGTCACTACCTCCTTTAGAGCAGGCAATGGACTCACATGTTCACAACAAGAATTGACGGTACATACGCTAAAGCGAGACATTTCATAGGTAAATGAGAAATACCTCTAGTTTGGGCCCATCCCTTAGATATCAGATATTGTGCATGAACAGGATCATTACTACTTGTAGAGCTATGTGAAACATGTACCATTTATCCAAGTTATGAAAACACAGTTTTAAAAAGCACAGTAATCCAGAGCCAAAAGACAGGCAGACAAATGGACAGACTTTGGCCACTCGTTCAGTTCTCTAGAGAAAGCTATCTGCTCTTCTAAGGGATGACCTTACACATTTGCCGGGACTGGATCCTCCACTTGAAATAAGATTTAAAATAAGTTTCAGTAATGGAGTCTTTTGGAGGTGCCCTGTGTCCATTTCCAGCTTCCCATTGGACTCAGTACTTGTCTAGGGCTTTTGATGAATAGCTCATAGGTTGCTGCTATTTAGCCACTGGAAAATGAATCCTGCTTTATTTAGCTTTCCCAGAAATGAGACACATTTGATATATGGGATTCTCCCTGCCTCCTCCCTCCAACCCCTGTTCACAGCTAATTTCAGTCTCCTGGAACTAAGAGTGTTAACCCCTTTAAAAACAACAGCAACAAGAAAACCGCAAAGCAAGGAAACCAGCTTCCTGTCCATAAATGTTCTATTCCCTGCACACAGGGAAACTTCACCAACTCTACAGTAAGAAGATGTAAAAACCTCTTCTGCAGCATCGTGACATGACAGCCTCGCAGCATCCAGAATCCAGCCTAGCAAGAAAAAAGAAGTGTTATGTGTTAAAAAATGCCAAGACAAATGTGTTCTTTTTCATGGATCACAGTTAAGACATGTCAACCTAAGGGTTAGTTTCTTAATGAGAATGTTTGGAGGGACTAAATTTGAGATATCTTGTCAATATAACTGCAGCTGGCTACAATGGAAAGCGCTGCTTTTCTTTGATTACCTTGACATCTACTGGGATTTGATTTTTGTGAGATTTTTCCTTACAGCTGCTGGGAATTATACACATCTCTTCTTGCATGAGATGAAATATGCATATTAGAAGGTTTATTAGGATGCATTGCAGTGTGTGCTGCTCCAAGGATGGAGACCCAAGGGCTGACCTTTACTGTAACTGGGATTTTCTTACATTCCCATAGCCATTTTCTTGGTGTCTAATTTTAAGTCATTTTAAGACAGATCTATATTAACAATTTGGTGTATTCTCTTCCTCCATGCCAGGGTCAAGAAAGTCTATGAGAGCAAGAGAGGGAATTGGTTGGTTTGTTTGTTTTTAAATCAGTTCTGAAACTATTTATCAAGGCAATGAATGGAAAACATGTTGGGCCTGCAATGACTTTTCTTCATTTAGAGACTTCTCGATTGCCACACTTCGATGCAGTCCATTTTTCTAGCTGCAGAGGTCCATCTGTGCTGGTGACACATGAAACCTAAGGGGCTATTTGTTAGTTATGAAAAATACCTACAGTCCTCCACAGCAAAAGAGAGAGAAAGGGAAGACAGAAGCAACTGGAATAAATGTGGCACTTGGGCCTTCCTAAATTGGTCAAAGGCTGTTACAATCTGAAAAGTCACATAACAGTTTCTCATAAAGCAAGCAACACCTACATTTATTTTCTCTCTGCATGTCAACAGTGCAAAGCCTCAATTATGCCAGTCTAACATGCTCCTAAAAGTTACCTATTACATTTGTCTCTGCACAGGATGGTTTATGAGCTCCTATGACACATAGTTAGGATGTGACATTAAATTAATAATTTTAGAACTCCTGAGTCCTAAACAAA
Organism: Egretta garzetta; assembly: GCF_000687185.1. Taxonomy (NCBI): domain Eukaryota; kingdom Metazoa; phylum Chordata; class Aves; order Pelecaniformes; family Ardeidae; genus Egretta; species Egretta garzetta. The sequence continues at coordinate 946,911 of NW_009259318.1, read as the reverse complement.
ACTCTGAGGTCCAGACTCACATAATTTAATTGTGTGAGTAGTTGACAAGGGTAGTCATGAGCTTTAGGAAGTTAAGCATGTGCCTGCCTAAACGCTATGAGAAGCTTAGGCCTCACATGGCAAGGAATTTACACCATTTTTACACAGTATTTTCCATCAAGACAATTCCATTTCCCACTTAGTACAGGAGTATGAAAGCAGCTTATTCCACCATGAAGACCATACAATTTCTAGTCCTCCTAGTTCCACAACTCCTGCTACTGCTTGACAATGACTCAAGTAGCCAGAAAAAGAAGAGCAAGAACAGGCTATAAAGGGAGTGTACCAGTGAGAAAGCCCTGGGCCAAAAGGTTGGTTGCAACATTGCCAAAGACCACAGGAGGAGAAAGAAAGAAGTGGGAGAAATATTAGAGACTGGAGAAGCCTACAAAGTGAAGATTAGTCAAGAGCTCTATCTAGGTTTCAGAAAGGAGAAAATGGCAGTGGTACATAAAGTATATAAATATGCATGCTTACATAAATACATGTAAACACATTCACACTTACATAGAAGCTATGTATTTAAGCAATGACTATAGATATATATAGATGTGTAAAATAGTACAAGTAAGTATTTGTAAAAAGCATTTGCTCTTCAAAAAGTTGTCTAAGAAAAATCCACCTCTACCAATAAAATGTACAGCCCATTTGCTTTGAGTTCACAAAATTGTGAGAAATCTCTAATTTGCAGGCTAAATCTGTGCTGGTCTTCAAAGTGAAATTCCCTCACTGAATTTTCTTTCATGTAAGATTTTCCCTGCATATTTATATGTTGGAGAGGGCAGTTTTCAATCTGTGGATTACAGAGAGTGAACAAGCTGGTAGAGATAAGAAGGCTAGCTCCTAGTTTCCAAAAATTCAGAGCAACAGTAACTAGATACTAGTGACTGCTTGGAGTTTGAGAAGTCAGAGACCCCATCAAACAATTCACAGGCAGAGACAGATGCCTGCAACAGCTGCATTCATTAAACCTATGACAAATTACTGGATTTTCCTGCACCGTGAACAATGACAGTGAGGTTTGTTGGTCTGATTCTACTCTTAGTTCTATACTGATGTATCTCATGTGGATCTTCCCCAAAGTCAGTAGAGATGTTCCACTTGAAAAGAGTAGAGGATGAGAGCCCATGTATTCAATATTTCATACGTAGGATCTCTTTTTATCCATTATGTACATTAATAATCAAAAAAATGCTTAGAAATCGTAAAATATACTTCCTTACAGCTTGTTTCCTGATCTATAGGAAGAAAATCCCTGCTCCTTTATGGTTTGTAAATTTATTTAGTAAGGCTCTTTAGTAGCAAACAAAACTCCTCTTGCACTGGAAGTATTGCATGGTTAATGTATGTAATGTCATCTGCCTGTCCCAAGTAAGGATTACGCAAAACTTAAAATCAATAGTAATAGAAATGGTCCCAGTAAATAAAAAGAGACGTGACATAAACAGGTTTTTGAGTTTAGCATGAAAAATTTTCTTGAAGTATTTGCAAATCCAAAAGCCCAAATCTAAGTTTTTTCTGGACCACCTTTCATCAAATGTTCTATAAACAAAGCAACTGCAGGGATCAAATGCTACAGTATTAAGCTGATGTCTGAAAACAGCTCAGAAAGTGTAACTGATTACCACACAGTCATTCAACATTGAAAATATTTTGAAAAACACAAGCACCATGGCCACAGGCCAGCAAAACTGTCCTTTTAAATCTTTCAAATAAGCAAGGGATTAGATAGTATAATACAGCAGTGAAGGACTGACATGAAACCAGGGTCTAGATCCAAGTTTATAGTGGTGTTTGAAAGCACTATTGAAATAATGATTAGTATCACTCATGCAGAGAAAGCGATAGGAAGGATTTGACTGGGCCAAAAGAATGCAGATAGACCAAAGAGGATTCTTCTATGCCTATAACTCTACAAATGTTAACGTAATAAAGTATCTGAACTGACATGAACTAAGGCAACTGTTGAAGCACAAAATAAATGAAACACTAAAGTACTCCTTTCCAGTCTATGACTTACTCATTACTCACTTATTACTTACTTACTTTTAAATAGTATTTTAATATGAAGTACAAAACTAACCCAAGAATTTCCAAAGTGGCCAGTGACATTGGATGCTCAGCTTGACGCTCCAAAGGGACTGAATTTCAGAAAGCAGAATGCAGGTCTTTGTACAGGCATCCAGAAAAAAAAATCTACTACATTGCTGCCATTTTTTAAAAGGTCGGCATCATATATGTGTAGAGGGATGCAAAGGATTAATTTTGGGGACCCATTTCTCTAACTCCTATTGCCCTTAATTTTGAGAGTCTGGTACTGATGCCTAAGTTCACAGTAAATAGTTCCTAGCTCCTTAGGAAGGCTTTCAGAAACCAGCAACATGAAAAAATAGACTATGCTCTGGAATCGGAACTACACTCTTCTATGCAATTTTTCAACCCCATTTCAGCCACCTCCTATATTTATGATTTGAAAAGATGCAATAGTCCTCATATTTAAAAAAACCTGCTGCCTCCTGCTACCATGCAAGATCCTTGAATCCTTATCAATGATGAAAGATGCAATCCCATTTAAACTATGTGTGTAAGTAAGAGGGAGCTCTACACATAGGAAAAACTACTGGCAAGTTAACTGAGAATAATGAATTCCATTATGGTAAAGAGACACATGTGGCAGCCAGGTTATTATACTGTGCAAACATAAGGGAGAGGTGATTAAACAGACCAGATCCAATGTATTTATAGTACCCATCTTAAAACAGGGAAGCAAAAAAGAACAATGAAATTGTGAAGCGAGCAACTCTGTTTCTAATGAGAGGATAAACCTACAAACTCCTTCCAGTACCCTGCTACAGCAAAGGAAAACTGTTGTAGTGGACTTATAAAATCAGCTGATGTTACAGTTCAAGTCGAAAGATGCAGCACTGCCTCATGTGAGATTGGTAGTTTTAGCTTGACTGAGTGAATCAGTATATTTAGGGAAACTCCCAATACTCCATCGTCCTTCCTCAAATGAAATCCCCAGTTTAACCCCACACAGTGCTGGCCATATGCAGCTCACACTTCTCTCCCTAGGAGCCATCTGGAACTCCCTTGAGGAACCTCAACTTTCAAGCAAATGTTCTGTTTAACTCTGACATTAACAGTTAAAAGGATGTTGTTGGTTTTAATGTTCTTTATGACATTGTGCAAAGACATTGACTTGCCCCAGAAAATGGCTCATGTGGCCAAGTCCCACATCCATTCCCTTCGATGTGCCTAAATCAAACGTAGCAAGGCTAAGTTCTTGTCCTCAGCTGCCATCAAATTCTGGAGACACACAAACCATAGAAAACACTGAATTTCTTCACGTGCCTATGGCAAATGACAGGGCTGTCTTATGCTTCAGGCCTCCCGAGCACATAGCACGAGCTCATACTTCACTACATGTGTTGCTTAAAGCCTTAATCGAGAGGTCCATGCCGACAGGCCATGCTCCACACCTAGCGTGCTGACCACTGTTGCTTTCTCTCACATCACACCAGGAGACGTGAGCCAGAAGGGGTGGTTGCTTCCTCTTACAAAACAGCTCAGGGGTGGGGGCACTCATCCAGGATACCAGACACCTTGTTTCTGTGCTCTCCTGTGTTGCAGCTGCCTCCAAAGAGAGCCCCAATGCTCCAGCCATTAGCAATTTGACCACCAGGTGCTCCCAGGGCTGTCTGTTTACATGGTCTTTGCAAAGCATTACAATTTCAAGACCCACTGGCAAAATGATAAAATGAAGCAGATCTGCCAGGTTGCTGGTGGAAAAACACTCACACAGGAAAGAAGGAAGGAGCTAAGGGCAGGAGGTCTCATTCCCTGCTCCAAGGAGTGCTCTGGAGGCACTTCCTCTTCTGCATCATTAATTCTGTGTCCCATGAAGTTTCAGCAACAAGGAGAACTCCCTGCTGCACCCCTAAACCAGCCTCCTCTGTTGCCTGGTGGCCAGAGGGCTCTCCTAGCAGTGTGGGTCCTGCTCACTCAACAAAAAGAAGTTGCCCTCTCTCTCATGTCTTGGAAGAGCCACTCCATGCCTAGCTTGAAAAAACCTGCTGTATCTCTGTTATCAGGGGAGGTTTCTGCCCTGTGAGTCCTGCTTGTGCACAGGCAAGGTGCAGACCTTCACGAACGTTGTGGAGGCTCCATGGTGCACCCCAGCACTGGCTACCTAGATAGCTCTGCAGGAGCAAAGGAAACCGCTTAAACTCTTTAAAAGCCGAGGCTGGCAACTCTCCTCATGCAAATGGAGCCTTCATGGCCAAACTCACCTCTGCCCTAAGCTGCCAACACCCTATCGCAGTGCAGGTCACTCATCCAAGTGTTGCCTTGTCAAATACCTCCGTGGCCCACACGATGGCACTGTGCCACCCCACAAACGTGTCGCTGGCTTTCAGTGTCAGTTCCTAACAGCAACAGCCAGTACAAGGCAGACTTTTTCACTTCACAGGTTTTTCGATTGAATTTTCAGGCTTTCCAGAATTCAGCATAATTCTCCAGATTCGCCCATGCCGGCACACCAGCTGATCCTCTGTGTCTTTGCTCAGAAAGATCACCATCTGCTTTCTGTGGGCATTTTGCTTGAATAAACAACAGTAAGCTTAACCCCAAAAAGGGTTAGCCTAGTACCTACACAGCAACCTTCAGAACTGCTTCTTTTTGCTGCTGAGATGTTGTAGTTGGTAAGCCTGAACCTAATTAGTAACAGCTATTGCTTATAACACCCTTTATATGTTCAAAGTACTTTACAAAACCAAATTCAGTTAACAGTTGCTAATTGCCACATCGCTTGCCTTCTGTTTAAGATCATGGCAAAAGCTTGAAGTTTGCGTAACCAACAGCTGTCCGGCATGGACTAGAGGGGGCTCAAGCCTTTACATGCACATGCATGGACACACTTGGCACATATGCTCCAGCTCAATTGATAGAGCACCCACACAGCTTTGCGATCCGCTCCCATTTATGGGTCAAAGATGGAGCCAAACAATAGGCATTAGCGTTTGGACTGTGCATCAGATTTCAAAGCCTTCTCATCAGTGTTTGAGGATCCTATGACACAGGGTTTAGATTTTTCCCTAGACTCACAAAGAATCCCTTCAGGAAAAATATTCTGGGAGAACTGCAGAGTCAATGCCTTTAAATTAAAATTCAATACAATATGCTCATCCTCATTAAAATTTTTGAAAAGGATCACCAAGTTCAATTATTTCAGCTTAAAGTAGCTGAGGAGATGAAATAACGTGTTTTACGCAACTTGAGTCTAACCTTACTTACCAGCTTTAACTTCAGTTGCTAGCCCTTGTTCAAGCCTTATCTGGTTTATCTTCATCGCTGTTTTAAATGCTTTTTTGCAGTATGGATATGCTCAGGGAACAAGCATACAAAATCACAACAAAATATTAGAGCTGGGTGTACAGCAGAGGCAAAGACAACAGTTGCTAAGGACAGCAAAACAGCCATGGTCCTGCTGTCTGCTTTGCCCTGGGAAGCCAGGATTGTGGCTGCTGATGAAAAGTGTGGAAAGGAGCTTGGGGACAATAAACCTGCTGCCATGGTTGTGGCAGTGGTAATAACCATCTCTACTCCTTACCTCTCCCCTCCTCCCAAGGGTCTCCAGGGCCCCTCTCTGGCTCATCTGTCCTTTCTGTCTCTCGCTGTTCCTTCCAGGGCTTAACTCCGGCCCCACGTATGCTTATGCAGCAATATTTAATTTTGCCTTTGCAGCTATGACACATCAGGCTGGCACAGTAACACATTAATAAACTGAAAGCAACCACATTAATTTATAGGAAAGTTGCCACGCTTTGATGAAGTCATAGAGTTACAAGAAAGCACCATGAGGGAAGGCGTTGCTTTCATGGACACCACATGTGAGGGTGTGAGTGGAGGTGGCATGGTGCAGGTCATAAAAGCCTATGCTCAAGGGATAACCAGAGCAACAATCACATGGAGACAACAAGCATGATCAAAAAGTGCAATGCAAACACAAGCAGCAAGTTCCTTTAGAGCTTGCCAGTACCTAAGAAGTGGGTGATTTGGGTTCAAAGGATCTTTAGCTCCTTTCACTGTCAACTACTGATCCAGTTTAGAGCAAGAGGCAGGATTTTCAAACATTCTTGTTATTGGTCCCACTCTGTTTCACTATAATCACCAGAAAAAATACCAATGACCACTGTGGGCATGGTATGGTTAGGCTTTAACAGGCATTTTTTTAAATGCTATCTTCTGCCAGACTTCTGGGAGTGAGATTTATAGTGTCTTCTGAGTGCCTGGCTGATTAGTTAAGTATTTATACTCCCACTACAGTTGCCTGAAGACCCAGTACTCCAATTATTGATGGAAAGCATGAAAAGGGGTGTAGGAGCACAGGGAAATACTAAACAGACACAATGCCACTGAAGCAAGTAGAGCGGGTCAACATCCCTTTTATCCTGTTTCCAGCTGTGAAAATAATGATGGAATTTACAACCACATGAAATCAGAAACAGGCTTACAGAGAACCTGACTGAAGGTCCTGCAAACCTAAGTCCAGCCTCCCAGCCCTACCTCATACCATCTGCTTGTGATTCCTGTAGGAAAAAGGGTCATCTGCATTATCTGGAGAAAAATGAGCTATAGATCCTTATCACCAATAAACACCCAAGTGCATGCTGAGGAGAGAAAGACATTAATTTGCTTCTACAGCTGGGGAAATTGAGGCATGGGAAAAATGAAACGGCAGATCCATAGCAGGCCCAGACCCAGAATATGCCTGTGAGCCTCAGTCTGTTCACAGACTGTTAGGGCCTTGTGGCAGATCTGACAGTCAGTGCATACACAAATACATTTGAATGGGAACTTCAGTTACGCTTCAAGACACTCAATTTTCAAGAGAACAGGTGTAATTTCCTAATCATACGGAAGATTGACCAGCTGAAAATCTGAAGACTTCTAAAGCACCCTGTACCACCCTGCCTAGTTGGCATCAAAAGAAAAATGTGCTGATGTACGAATACCAGCTGAGAATTTGGCTCCACTTGCCTGAAACCCACTCGCTGCATCAGTAGGGCTGTTAAAATATTTTGGCCATCAAGAAAACTCTTCATGCATGGTGGCGGGCACAAAGGCTCTCCAAAACTGTAACTGAATCAGGCACCTAAATACACTATGGGACAGGAAGGAATTTGCAAGAGGATTCATCTGGGCCTTTTCACATATGCTTGCTTCTGAATCACCAATATATGACTAAATATAAACCATGAGGAACCATAATTGCCATTCTATGTATCCTCGTATTCCTCTGAAAGACCATAAAGGAACAAAAACTAGCAAAGTATTTAGGAGGATTAGTTCTTAACAATGCCAGTGAAAATCTGTAAAAAGATGATCTTGCCAGATTCAAAGTGCAGGTTTGACTGCTCAGTACCAGTGAGCTGCTAGCAACCAAATCACCTTCATGCTTGGAAAGCTAATACAAATCTACGAGAGAGATGGTGAACTCCTCCTATCTCCAGCATATTTTCTTCTGCTGCTTTAATACCTTGGTCCCTGGTAGCAATTCAAGGGGCAAAAAAAGGAAAAACCTGCATAAATTTACTTATTTTGGACCAGCTGTGAAAGGTTGATGTCAGCCTCTTATCTTCACAGCACATTCAACGGGCTTTTGGTTTACCTTGCAGTAAGTCAGCTCTGGGCTTTCTCAGATAGAAATATTTTGCATGCCTTTAATTCTAAGGCAGCCTGCAAGGGAACAGAGAGTCATGAATAGCGGGGGGGAGGAGGGAGTTGCACTGAATATTTTGTGTCTGAGCCTGAAAAATAGAAATCAGATCAGCATGGCCAAAGCATTGGCCCAAAGCCAACACAGAGTGAGGTAACAGCAGGACTTGTTAGCATTTGAATATTCCATGAGTATCATCCACAGGGCCAAATGCTTTTCTGTGTTTGTTTGTTCCTCACTGTCCGTATGTTAGCTACTACTGTTACGACAGTAATAAAACACAGTGTCCTTAGGGAGCAGGGGTCCTCAGCTCTGCATGACATTATATATGTATTAAGTAAGAGATGGGGCATACTCAAAAAGTCTCCTTGTCTTGATGGTTTAGGGAAAAGGATCAACTAAATGGTGTAATACTGTCACAATTTATTACTGAGGCACTGAGATATGTGTGACATCCAAAGGCCATGTGAAAGTCCTGGGCACTGTCCCCTGGACTTCAAGGCCAATATTTAATTACAAGGCCTTCCTTATTAAGTAGTCTCTTAACTAATGAAAAACTTTACACAAGTTTTTGATGCAACTTACTAATATGTAGAAATTCCAGGGCCAGAAGTACCAGCGGGTGGTTTTTCTGCTATGTAGGTTACATGATTGGGGGATTGAGGATGGAGAGGAAAGCTGCATCAGGCTCCAAAACCCATCACAGCTATATCACAGCTGCAGCTGGCTTGATCAATATGTATTCAGACATCTTCTATGGAAATGTTGATTAATGGTTTCTATGCAAAGAAGAGCTCAGTACTCATCTTCTCTGAAATCCACTTAGCTAAGTGTTAATGGCAGTTCACAAATCTGTGCAGTTTTTTTTTAAGAGCTAAAGAGGTGAGCTACAGAAGACTGCAGACAGCACCTTCTACTTCCATTCTTCTTCCCAATACACACAGAAAATTATCAGTAATCATTTTTTTTGTTTTTTTTTCTTTTTTTTTTTTCCTTTCTTTTGTGATTACATAATCTATGAGTAAAAAGATTGTAAAAGATTAGCTGCTGAGTGGAAACAGGGGGAGCTCAAAATACATAATGATATGTTCTAGCAAGTCAGACTGCATTGTAAAAGCAGTCTGGACTCATTAAACAACTTTTTTACCTGTGTGGGTTTTCCACTTACAGAAAAGAACAAATAGCTTGCCTCAGCAACAGTCAAAGCACTGGGACATCCATTCTGTCACTACTAATACATGCTGTGGTATCCATACCATTTTGTCTGTCATTTCATCTCTTTTGGAGCATCTGAGTATCACCTAACTGAATTCAAGGAAGTATTGGAGATGACACTGGAGCCACACTGTGAGTAATCAGGAACAACCAATGCTACCACTACCTTGCTTGGAAAAAAGTTTTTTAAAAATGAACTCTCCTAAACCAAGGACAATCCTCTCCCTTCAAAAAAAAAAACCAAAAAAACCCAAAGAACCCAAATCCACATTGTATCTTTCATTACAGATTAAAGTAAAAAAGACATAAATACAAACTTTTGTATTTTACCTTGTTTACATACATTTCCTTAGAAAAAATTACAATGCAAAAACTTGCAGAACATTAAGAAAATGATCATGCACATTACAAAATTTACCAAACATACATTTTCTAAGGAATATCAAAAAGAGCTGAAATGAAACTCCTGTTGCAAATATTGCTGATTTTGAGGAAGAGGCATCTTTTATGGAAATATGTCCTACAGAAGTGTTTACAATCCACCGTAAAAAAATGTAATAGATCATCAAATAACATACTAATGGGTAAGCAATAGTGAATATACCCCGAAGTGTTTCTGAAAGTCACTGTGTCATCTCCAAGCTCAGACTGCAAAGATCAATCGCTTTGTGGGTATTATTTCATAAGCATGAAAGCCCATAGTGTGCAGTACTAAAAGGAATGTACCTGCCAGTGCTGTTTCACATACATTAAAATATAAGCGTAATTCAGGCTTGAGAAATATACAATGCGTTTGTGGCACTTATCTAAAAAAAAAATTACTGTGATAAAGTAGATGTTCTAAGCTTGGCTGTCTGACATCAAATGGGACCAACAGGTAAAAACCTACTCTGTACCTTCCTATTTTATGTACTGATGATGAAGTAGGATTCAAACAGAGAGCAGGTCTGTTCCTGCATCACTGACAAGGGAGCTTGTGCATAGAGCTCCTTACTGTTTAATGACAGCACTACCCTTAAAAATAAAAAACCCGTTATGAGAATGCAGGTCTTGACTGAGGAAGGTTTAAAACTGAAGCATGGAAAGGGCAAATAGGGTCAGAACTTGGCAACAAGTTGAGAGCATGTTAGTGTTTCACACACTACAAGAATGCAAGAGTATTCTTGAACTGTTTACTTTGGAATGCAAAGACCAAAAAAAGAGTATGGGTAAATACTATTTCTGTCTAAATCAATCAGACTGGCTTGAAGATTCACACTAAATGCATCTCCCATGCTTCTTACATATCCTCATGAATCAACATAATTTGCTTGTAGGATTTGCTCCTGTGCTTTTTAACTGTACTCCCTTTCAAAGTCAACATCCCCTTGCTAAAAGACATGGTTGCCAGGGCCAAGAATATGAAGGTTTCTTCTGTAGCACTAAAGAAGGAGTCATGGGTTCTGCTCTTGTTTCCCTCCACTTTCCACAGCTAACAGTGCCTCATTCTGTTCCTACTATAAAATCAAAACATAATGATGCTCTCTCACCATTAGAAAGTTCTTCAAGCTCCAAAGAGATATATACAATTTTAACCGTATAAGCTCTTTGACCAGCTTTTTGCTCTGTGTTTGTGTGGCGATTGCTGCAGCAGGATCTTTACCATTAATAAGTTGCAGGCCTCAAGACTGAGGCTCCTATACACAATGGCTGTGCATATGATATAACAACAGTCAATTAAGAAGCACATAAACATGTACTGATGGTGGCCTTTTCCATCAATGTCAAAGTGAACTGAGCTCAGAAACAGATGTAACACTGTGTTCATGGTTCAAATGAAACTCATGGCTCACTCTGTTATAAGATAATTCCTGTCTAATTTTGCTTACTGCCACAACTCAAGAAATTATGCCAAGCACTTGGGACAAGACCTTAAGACAACTTATGGACAACCGGATTTGTGTGCACCATCCTGCCAATGTCATTGATAAAGCTCAAGTGGTGTCCATATTCACATGCTTTCATAATGTGCATGTTTATTCATAAAATTGCTTTGCTTTGCTTTTTCTTTTTTTCTACTTAAGGGAGAAAAAGCAGAGCTATTTCAAAATTAAAGAGCAGAACTTCCTAGCTAAAATATAGATACAAATCACAAGATGATGGTTTCCTCACAGAAATGAACAAAGTGCCGCAACATGCTAGAAGGCTCAAGGACAAGGTATAAGGACTAGAATCTTCTTGGTGCATTTGGAGATGGATGGATGGGTGAAGCTCCCACCTTGGTCAATGTCTATTCTATCTGCTGAGATCAAAGGAATACTTTGTCACTTTCCAAATCAGATACTCTGGCTGAGCTGCAGCAGAGCTGGCTCAACACTTTTCTCAAAATTAGGTGCAACTCACTGTTCCAATGACTACAGAGAGCTCACAGTAGTGAGGAATTACCAGAGACCTCAGGAAGGGAGGAGGTCAGCATAGAGCTGGAGAACTCTGGATAGGGAGAAAAGACCAGACAAGGTCAGCAAAGGTTCCAGGTTGAGGGGAAGAGCAGTGAACAGAGGCTGGTGGGTTTTTAAAGGGCATGGACTTCCTCTCTGTCTCCAGACTAGCTCCTAGAGTGGTCTGGTATCCCCTGCCCCATCCTGCCCCAGTCCTAGGACTTCTTTCTTTTCCCCCAGTCCCACAGAGAAAAAACATCCCTCAAGACTCACCGCTTCTCCCCTAGTTCTTTCTCCTACACACATGTCCCAAGTACTAAATAATAAAATCACCAGGTGATTTGTAGCTAAATGGGTGCAGTATGGCAAATTATCTGGGAGACACAAGAAATGAAGGAAGATCATACAATTTCTCATTTATGTGGCATTGCAAGCATAACCCAGGTGTAGGAGAGGATTCTAGTCAGTCACTGAACCCAGGCTATTTCCACTGCATGTAACTACTTCCATATTATCCATTTCATAAATTTAACAAAGCAAATATGAAAAAAAAAATGGTTTTTGCCTTCATTTCTCTTATTCAACCTGGAATGAGTTTTCATTTCTCCTTTTTTGTCTGTTATATTAGAAATCACCTTCTCCTTTCCAGGGTACATTTATTCACAGCCAGTTTATGCTCTGTTGTTCAAAACCCAACATTGCCTTTTAGCTTAAATAGCTCTTACCTCTTTCAGTTACTCTGATCCCAGTGTTTTTGTAACTATAGGTCTTATCAATCTTTTGCTGACCTAGAAAAGTCAGGCTCTTCCAGCTTCCCCTTCCAAAGCAGTTTCCATTCACCTGATCGTTCCTGCTGTTCTTCCGTGCATCCTTCCTGGCCAAATTTAGGTCACCAAAAATGCACGCAGCATTCCAGATGAGGTCTTAATGGAATTAACATTTCCCAGGTTGTACTGAATGTGCTCCTTCTGAGACTTTCAAAGACTTGCACCTGTAATTTTTATGGCTGCATTACTCTGTTGGCTCTGTAAGTGACACTGGTTCTCTGGCTGATCTTAGGACTCCCAATCTTTCTTTTAGTCTGTCTTCCCCAACTGATAAATCCCAATCATGACTTTAATATCTGTGCTATTTAATATCTTTCCATTTCTTAAAGTCAATCATTCAGTCATCTAGTTATGTGTACTAATCCACAGTCTTGATGATGACACTTTGATTGCTTCATTGCTAAATTTCATAGTCTCAGCTCTACTGCTAATATTTTAAACAATCCCAGGACTAATCCTTGAGCAACTCCTTTAAGAACGTCCCTCCTGTTTCACACTGCTTATTTACCCTGTTCTTTATTGACCCTATTTCTTCCATTCACCCTTGTCTGCCCCATCTCAAGTGGTATTTTTCCATACAGCATGCTAGTGGCTTTTATGTGAAGTTTTTTGTCCAGCTTCAGGGACAGCATCACTGAGATCAGCAGAGTTAGAGCAGGAAAGAAATAGCCCAATTTGTTTAAACGTGGTATTCCCTGAAAAAATGGAGACTAGAGCCAGCAGATCTATAGCCAACCAGCCAGGACTGCAACTATTTTCACATAGCCATAACAGCAAAAAACTGTAGGAAGGGTAGAGTTTGTCTCCATGTCTACCTCTGCTACCCTTCTGTTATTATATTACTTAAGACTTGCAATTGCATTTCTTTAGCTTAAAAAACTCTGTCTCCTTGGAAAACAAATCCAAGCAAGAGGAAGCTGATGGAAATTGGAATGGGAAAGTGGTCAAGAATCTTGGACCACTATCTGCTCCATTCAGCATGGGGAATCTGGTGACCATGCACGCCCCACACCAGCCTGACTTCCTCTCCAGCCAGGCACATGGGTGTGATGTCAAGGAGACAAAAGAGTTGAGCATGGCACAGCAGACAGGCACTCGCCTTCCCCTTATGGTAAGGTAACGGTGCACCTTCCTGAGAGCACCCTAGCAGATAAGCTAACAAAAAGACTGTGGTCCAATTCTGCTTTCACCGGGGATAAATTTGGAGTCACTTCACTGACGTCAGTAGAGTTATTCCAGAATTGCACCAGTGTAAAAGAGGGCAGCATCTGCTTCCTGAAAATGGATGCCATCAAGCTAATTGAAAACAACAGATGCATCAATGATCAGCAAGAGAAGACACTAATGTTCCAGTTTTCTTGTAAAATGCCATTTAATTTCTCTCCAGAGAATGTAAGAGAATAAATGACTATGTACTCTAAAAGCTGAATCTTCCATTGGTGTAAAATCGTATAGAACCTTTTAGGTGAATGGACGAATGTGTATCTACAACACCTAAAGAGATTTATTCTAGACATCTGCCTTTATAACCCTCTTCTTTGGGCCTGATTCTTCTCTCACAGTTACTTAAATTGGGAGTCACACCATTCATATCCTTAAGGATGCATTTATCTAACCTCAGGTAGAGAGCAGAATTGAGACCCCCAATTTTCTTTAAACAAACAATGGCTAAAATACCGATTAAATTTGGTAATTTAATTGGTAAATTTGGTAATTAAATTGGTAAAACTGTGATTTATAGCACTTTTTGACTAAGGGTCTTCCAAAACTTTACAGCTCTGAGTAAATATATTTATATATTACACATAGATGTGGCACTTAGTGGCACTTAGGGACATGGTTTAGTGGTTGACTTGGCAGTGTTAGGTTTACAGTTGGACTTGATGTTTTAAAGGTCTCTTCCAACCTAAATGATTCTATGATTCTATATCCATTTAGTAAAAGTGAAACCAAAGAAGGACTTACTGAACTTTCAATGATATTTTGTATGAAGACAAAGGTTTCCCATGAGTCTTGTCTCTAATGAATAGGCAACATGGCTTCAGTATTTTACGGTGACCATGGATGTTGACGAGCACTTTCCCTCCTGTAAATCCTTTCCTTTCTTTCACTAAGAAAAAGTCGTACACAGGAAAGTTCAATCCATTGCCTCAACCCCTCTTAATCTGCAGTGCACACAACATGGGTATTTCTTGCGGTGAATGTTTATCAATGAATGTTTATGCTTTAGGAACGTAAAACCCACACTGATCACAGTTATGTGTTTCCCAAAGCGTAAAACTATTCTATAATATTCAGAATCTTGTGCCAGCCAACAAGCCCCAGACAGACTTCCCTGGAGCAAGTGAAAACCCAGCCACTTAGGCAAGGCACATAGAATTGACATGTACTAACAACAGAAGCTACACTGGAAATCAGTGTTACTGCAGTCCCTGTCTACCTTCCCCCAAAAACATTCTTCTGGGTTTATCTCCCTGTCTAAGGTCTTGCCTTTTTTAGGACCTGACCCTGAACAATAAGAGCTCCTTCATGTAATTGATGGGCAATTTCATCCCCAGCTGTCTTTGGTGGCAGCCAAGGACACTCAGCATTCACTGGCAATTGTTCACTTTTTTAGAGGATTAAGTCTTTTCATCCTGCAAGCACCTGCTCTCCTCCTTAATTTTATGTATAAAGCAGATGACTGCAAGTCAGGGATTTGACTGTGAGCCTGCTGATAATATGGCTACAAATGTCTTCAGAATAGGATTTGTCTAGAGTGTGAGCTCCAAAGAGCAAAGATGAAGAGCTCAGGCTGTGCTTTTGGTTACAGCAATGTAAACAGAGCTATCTTGTGCTTATAGGGCTGCAGCTGAGGGCAGAATCTCATTTAGTCTTAGACTTCTTCATGAATTCGTCTGTACATTTCCACCATTGAGAAAAAAACATAAATAAAATGCTGCTTCTCTTATTTTTGTCAATATAAACTTAAAGAGAAGCTTAACGTTTGGTAGACTTACGTGGACTCAGGTCAGATGAGAGCTTTTGGGAAAGCTGTGGTTAACTCCTGCTGTAATCTGCAGATCTTTCCCTCATGTAAACAGGACCTCAAGAGAAGAACAAACAAACAAAAAAAAAAAGCATTTTAACAAATAGTATGTATGTTTTGACTTGATGCAGAAGACTGAAGTTGGAGCCCAACATAAACCAAGATAGTTGTACTAAATGGAGTTTTGCCAACTTGAATCAGCAGATGGTGATGATCTGGCTCATATTATATTTTTGTAGTTTATAATTATCTTTCTTTCTTCACCTAGAACCATATCCTCCCTTTAGGCTGCAATTCTTAATTAGGAAATCCTTCCTCATTAATTGCAAGAAACTCTTAGTCGTTAATTTCACAGAACAAAAAGAAACCTTACCTACTTCTGCTATAGCAGCAGACGCTGGAGCTGTTTGTTCCTTTGCTTCTAGGGATGATGCTGGATATGGAAGACACTTCAGTCCTTACCCTGTCTCTTGCTGCCCTGAATTTCCTTTATACTCAGTCTTCTTTATCTCCATAGGGATCTCTGTGCACTGAAGGAGAGGGCCTAGGAAAGAACACCAAGTCCAGCCACCTTCACCCCCACAGCTGCTGTAGCAGTGAATTTTTATCCATGAAAGCTGGATCGAAGGAACAGGGCCAAACCAGAAAATTGCTCAAAAATCCCAAATTGCAGCATTTTTCAAACAGGAGCAGAATAGGAATTTTATCTTGGAGGTAAGTGCAGGAATCCACCAGTAATGTAGACTTTGAAATATCACAAAACAGCTCTTCCTGCCTTTTGTGCTTACCATCTTTTATGTGGTTGACGAGTTGTGAATAAAAAAAGGTGTCCTTAGTAAAATTCTTCTTTTCCTTCCTTCCCCACCTCCAACCAGATGATTTCTGCCCTGTCCTGACGTGGTGCACAACATCCTGTGGGAAAATTGCTTGGGGAACTGATTGTCACAGAACAGCCAAGGGTTCAGGAAGGAGCAACAGTCTCTTCCACAGCAACACTATTTCCTAGTAAAATTGTTGAATGAGGAGTTTCTGGTTTTTTTAATGTGATGCTTTAGCTCGTATTTCTTGTCACTGCACTCCCAGATGATGGATTCACAGGCCAATTGCCCCTCAGCTCCTTGACTGTGAGTGCTCAGATTGTCCTTCACACATTCCCCATCTCTCTGTGTGCAAGGATATACAGATAAGATCCCTTCCCATCTCCTGGTTTGCACTCTCTGCTTTCAAATGCTGGTAACTGTCTGTAGTTAGACAGAACAGTTGTACAAGATGTAAGGTGATGGCATCATCTTTAGTAAGCAAAGAAAACAGCTGTAAAGGTAAGGTACTAATATCTGAGAACTGAAAATATTCAACGAGTGCTTTTGCTTGTAGCCAAAGTCACAGGGTAGAGAGAAACAGTCTGGGAGGTTGTTATGGAAACAAGTCCCTGGAGGTGCCTACTTTGCTTCATGAGGATGTGCTCTGCCTTCAGAAGGAAATAGCTAGACAGACAGACAGATTTGTATTTTGAACATCCAGGAGTGAGTGCTAAGAACTGAGAACTTGAGGTAAGATTTTTGAAAGCATCTCTGTGATTTGGCGACATGAGTCCTCCGTAAAGTCAATGGCAGGGGTGCCAGTATGTCATTTCAGTCACTTGAAAAAAATCCGAAGGCTCCTTAATAAAAACATCAAATTCCAGAAGTTCTATAATATATAGTATTATTGATGACTCTGGGACTCCATTGCCTTGCTTTTCAGGCAGTGCTTAGAGAAGGATTTACATGTCCAAATGAAAGTCCCCAGGTTACAGTTTCCAAGCTTCTGTTGGCTTTTTGCATTTCTTTTAGCTCTAATACAGAAAACCCAGGGAGCAAACACCACTCCCATTTTACACATTTTCATTCGCACTTTCTTTTCAGAAGTGAAGAACGTGGATCACAAAAAACTGCACAAAGCTGCCTGTTTGCAATCAAGTTCCTTCCCAAGGGCGTTTTGTGTATGCATGTGCGCAGACGTGTCTGTGTGCAGACAACAGTCCAGCTAGAAACTCACTGCTGAATTTCACCTGAGAGCAGGAAATCTCTTTACAAGAGCATCTCTGTAAGACACATTGGGATTATGCTACCAGTAATTTGCCTCACATCTGTTTTTTTGCTGGCGCCTCCATGCCCAGCCGTCTGTCATGCTGGCCGGGAGAACAACCTGTTCTGAGCATGGAAGGCTCCTGCCTGGCAGGGGCAACAGGGTCAGGCCCAAGGGAAGAAACAAGCACGGGAATTTTCTGACGTAGGCTCAGTGTGTCTCATGCCTCCTTCTGTGCTTAACCTGAGTTTTTTATATCTTACTTCGGGGAAACTTTTATCAGCTGATACACACAGGCATAAAATAACCCCAAACATGGGCATTCTGCTAAGAGACAGCAGCAGCCTTGAAACACCCCTCTTAAATAGCAGGTTCTTGCACTAGCCTCTAGTGCATCTGCTAGAGCAACATAAAATTTGAAGAAAAGTCACTCTCTTCCACTCACAGAAAATATTTCCTTATAGCGACCCTGAAATACAACTAAGAGCAACAACAGCTTTTTACTGCATTAACTCGATGTCCAAGACAACTTTTTACACAAAAACCAACAGAGATGCCACCATGCTGATCCTTCCTCAGTCCCACTTATTCACCAGGATTACTTACCCACCAGCTGGTCACGTGCTTCAAGGGACGCAGAATAGCTCCCAAGGCCCGGACCTTCACAGACATTTGCCTCAGTCACGATGAACCAAAGAGGAATTAGGCACCTACATATTCAGGCAAACTCATGTCCGCTACAGAGCCCTCGCCACATCACACTTGTGTCTCCCAGACTGACCCGCAGTAACTGAGACAAGTGGCATTTTGCTACTGACTTCAGCAAGAGAGAGAACGGAGCTTTTAATATAATGGTTGTGCGTTGACCCCAAGGGACATTAGAAACGCCTGTACATTAAAAACCTGTGAGAAGACAATGGGACTCTGGAGAAATGCAGCAGTTAGGATTTACACAAACAACTTCTACCATACGATCAGGGCCCAGATGAGGAGAGGCCACAATAAAAGCACTCTAGGCATGGAGACAGACCTTAAGATGACCAAAAACAAGCAGGGTAATGAAGATGCAAACAGATCCCATCTCACAACCAGTTCTACAGTCAATTCTGACTATATTAAAGTATATGCCTTTAGCATTCTTAGCCTTATGGCTGAAAAGCGTAATATACACATATACATAAAATGTATTCTATATATTTTGCATCTTGATATTATGTCTGGTTTATGTATTACATGTGTCACATGCAATAGGTAGTACATTCTAATATGCATATCATACAGTATGATGCAAGGCATTAATGGCTGCCTTTGCTTTCATACACATGCACACATGTGAATGCAGAATATACGCTTAGATTTAGAACAAGACTTTTCCTTGCAAGAAAATTTGCCAATAGAATCTGAAAGCATCCATTTCCCCTTCTCACCCACTGGCAGCATCTGAAACCTTTTGAAGTTAGGTGTAAGGCAGAGATGATGATTAAAAAAATGAAATCATCTGGGAAGCAAAATGTTCATCTTAAGATGCAAATCTCTGGTCCCTTGGCAAACCCAGCACTGCAGGTCAAGCTATGCATTTTGCATTGCTAGCATAAGTTGCTCTCACAAAACCTAGTGCATGCAAAGGACGTTGCTCTGCCTTCTACCCATGAAAGACCAAGAATGGGCTAGATGAGTAATATAGCAAAAGCATCTCTTCAAGGCTAGCTTTTTCTCCCCTCATTGAAAGGTCTGGGGTATGCTGTTGGGTTTGTGCAGATGGCTTAGGGAACTTTGTATCCATGCCAAGCTCCATCTCAAATGTTGACACACTTACCCTGGGCAATTTATGCCTGTGACCCGCTAAAGCAGTGCAATCTTCAGACAGCACAGGTGCAGCTCTCTGTGGTCGGGTCAACAAAATACCAACATGCAAACTTCCCTCAGCTGTACAAACACTTCAATAAAAATGCAGTGGAGTCAATTGCTCTCACGTGCCTGAATACAGAACTGGATATCTGAAATGTAAAGTACATCTCAGTAAATGCTATTGTGTGGAGACAAACTGCAAAGATAACAAATGAATTTACTCAAATGTGCCTCACGTCAGAAGGCACTTACCACTATGAAGATTAAGTTGGTAGTATAAAGGCCAATTAACATCAGGGCACTGGCATAGATAAGGCTGAAATAAGTTCAAAACACAAAGAATCTTCACCAAGCCTGTTGATTTCTTTAAGCCTGTTTCTGATAAATGGTATACGGTCACAAGTAGCAAAGAGCTTTTAGATCTATGCACCTTTTTTGAAACATAAACCAAGAGGATCTTTAGCATGCCAAGGGCTGCAAAGAAGGCAGGCATCCGCTTGCTGACTTTCCCCTACAGCTGCAGCACTCACTGTGATGCTGGCTACAGCGTTTCCATTATTCAAAGGCAATGGCATGGCAGGCGTGACTGATCCCACAGCCAAGGGCGCTGCGCTGGCTCAGGAACTAAGGGCACAGCTTGAGCCAGATGTTTGTAGCCCCTTTAACTGTTTACTCCCTGCCGAATCCTTCAGCTGAAGTAGCGGCAAGTGCTTCTCTGCTAGTGGAGTAGAAAGGCTAGGCTTCAGAGCAAATATTGGATTAAAGCAGTCTTCAAAAACAGAGAAAGAAATTCACAAGGGAGTGGGGGATGACAGCGAGCACGCCACAGAATAAAGCAAGAACATTTCTGGCTGCACACGGTAATGAGAAACAGCAAATCAGGACAGAAGAGCCCATTATCACAATCATTCTGTTTACGGTATCACAATTCACAGTCTGGCATGTAAATGCTGAACAGATCCAGCTGCTAGTGGGAAGACGGCTGTGCAGCATCTTGCAGCTCCGTGTCTGGACCCAGGATAACAAAACTGATCACACCTCTGTCAGCATTTTCTTCTCTTTATAACTCTGGTTGTTGGGAGGAATGAAGTTGGAATATTTCATGGACTCCAGGTCTTCTGCTTCCAGGAATTCAGATTTGCTGAGAGACTGATTACTGTCCCCCTTCTTGGGCTCAGAGAAGGGTGACTGCTGCTGGCCGCAGGTGACGTGGGTGTACTGGCACTGCTCTTCGTGATCAGTCTCTCGGTGGTAGAAGTAGTTGAAGTTGGACACGATGACAGGGACAGGGAGGGCAATGGTCAGCACACCTGCAATGGCACACAAGGAGCCCACAATCTTGCCACCAATTGTCATAGGATACATGTCCCCGTAGCCCACAGTGGTCATGGACACCACTGCCCACCAAAAAGCATCAGGGATGCTGGTGAACAAGGAGTCGGGGTCATCAGTCTCTGCAAAGTAGACAGCACTGGAGAAGAGGATCACCCCGATAAAGAGGAAGAAGATGAGGAGGCCCAGCTCCCTCATGCTGGCCTGAAGAGTCTTCCCCAAGATCTGCAGCCCTTTGGAGTGCCTGGAGAGCTTGAAGATCCTGAAGACTCTGACCAGGCGGATAACTCTGAGGATGGCCAGGGACATGGCTTGCTGCTGGCCCCCGTTGTTCCTGCTCCTGCCGGGCTGCTGCTTCTGCTGCTGCTGCTGAGCCAGCTCGGTGCCCAGGGTGATGAAGTAGGGGATGATGGCCACAATGTCGATGATGTTCATGATGTTGCGGGAGAACTCGGGCTTGCTGGGGCAGGCGAAGAAGCGGACGAGGAGCTCAAAGGAGAACCAGATGATGCACAGGGTCTCGATGAGAAAGAAGGGGTCGGTGAAGAAGGGGCCAGCGCCGGCGGCGGGGCGCAGGGGAGGCGGAGTCCCACTCGGCAGTGGTGGCGGCAGCAGCAGGGCCTCGTCGCCGGGTGGCGACGCCTCCCCAAAGCCAGGCTGGGCGCCCTTGGGCTCCTGGCGAAACTCGGGCAGGGTCTCCAGGCAGAAGATGACGATGGAGATTAGGATGACCAGCACGGAGACGATGGCGATGGCCCGGGCCGGCCCGGAGCTCTCGGGGTACTCAAAGAGCAGCCAGACCTGGCGCTGGAAGTGGTGCTGGGGCAGGGGCTTCTCCTCCTCCTGAATGAAGCCCTCGTCCTCCCGGAAGGTCTCGATGGCCTCTTGGCCCAGCTGGTAGAAGCGGATCTCCTCCAGGAAGATGTCGAGGGGCACATGGACCGGCCGGGGCGGCG
>NW_009259318.1:917106-924519 GCF_000687185.1 Egretta garzetta | reverse complement strand
CATGGGGGGGTGGCACCGCCCCTACCCGTCTTTTCCCCCACCCCGCCACCGTGAAAACCTGCCCCCTGCCCCGGCTCCGTCAGCCAAAACCCTGTGACCGGGGACTCTCAAGCACCGCCGGCTCCGGCCAGTGCTCGGGGCTCAGCCGTGGGACCCGGGAGACCCCGGTGTTGTTCCCGTCCCTGCCGCAGGCTGTAGCTGACCTTGAGCGAGTCCCTCCACGCCTGTGGCTCGCGGACCTCCATTTGTAAAATGTCATTGCCATGATGCAAGCACGGCGGTGGCATCGGACCCTCCACAGACGGAGACAACCTGTCACACAGTGAGCAGTGCAACTGGGGAAAGACAGGTAAATACAGTTTGTCTCCTCTCATTTGGGGTGGCTAGAGTTTGCCCCCATCTCCCAGGTACCAAACAGGTGAGCCTGCTTTTTTTTTTTTTTCGTTTACGACTCCAAGCCAGCACTTGGCCTCCCTGGGAGCCACAGCTGCATTTCACGGGCAATCAGACTTCCAGCTCTTTTGCCTTTAGAAACCTGTGGCTTGTTCCATCTGTGCCACATTTGGCATCTGAAAGCGTAGAGAAACTCATGACAGTGCACTTTCTCCCTCCGAAAATGGGGCTAACAGGTGAGTCTGCTGCCATCCTTCCCAGGACAAAAGTCTGTCTTTCCCTTGAAAGCCCTTTGTCAGTGCTAAATATTATTAAGCAGGCTTTTATCATCGTAGTATCTGATGCCTTTGCTGGCTGCGAGCCAAATGCTTAGCCTACACTATCTCTTACCAGCGCAGATCTAGAAGAAAACATTCCCCTCTTTACCCCTCCTCCCAGTTCCTCTGTAACTAGCTGGCAATATTCACTTACTTCAAGCTCTGGACATTTTGCCCGGCTGGCTATGGCTGCCTTGTTTGGCTCTGTCCTCAGGAAGGAGGTGAATATGATTTAAATGTCACTTAATCCTTTTTCCTTTCTCACTCATTAGCACTGAAGATGGCTGTTGCAAAAGGAAATGTATTTTTTTCATTTATATGAAGATGGCTGTTGCACAAGGAGGATTATTTTTCTTTCATATTACACATAACTGGGGTACGACGACCAAATGAAAAATACTTTGCTGGAGAATACGCCTTTTCTTTAAAAAAAATGAATCAATGTTTACCTTTGTTATAGTAAAATGCTTCTTGCTGAGATCCTGTTTTCAATTATTACAATGAATTATTCATTCACAGGATTATTTGAATCATAATTATGATTTATTCATTCACGTGGTTAACAGTTGAGAAATCCTTAAAAAACAGCTTTTGGGAGGGATGGAAAAGCTCCTGAGATTTGTAAGAGGATACAGGGCATGTCTACACTGCAATCACTGCTGTGATTAAGCTCATTCTGTGCAGGGTTTAAACGAGCAAGCCTCAAGCAGCATAGCAGAGACGGCGTGGAGCTCCACAATGATTTGCAGGACGATTTTCCAGCCCACGCAGACATTTTGTGCTGCCACAGCTCTGGTCTTCACACCACCTGAGCTAGCAGTGTTACAGATAGCTGAGGCGCCTCTGCGTGAGCTGCAGTCCCATCCGGCCACATCTACCCACTCTGCTCACCTCCTACCAGAGTCCATCTCAGAGTAGGCACCCAGGCTGCTATATACTGCCTGTCCTTACTCCTGAAAGCCCTTAGGAAGTCACTGTATTTCCTTCTGTGTACTTATGCTGCACCTCAGATGCAGTATCAACTCCCTAAGCCTTTGCAACGTGCAACTAAACTCTTTTTAGCACACAGCCTGTTCCCGAACCGATCTGCACCACGCTGCCTTGTGCAGCCACACCCCTCACTTCTATATTAAGAGGCGATGCCAGCTGCCACCGTTCAGCCTCCGTGCAGATCTTGCTGGGCCAGCATCTTGCCATGTTGGTACACAATTTGCAAAACTGGAGAGGAATGGCAAGGGAGATCCAGAGACATCAGGGAGGGTCAAGGGATGAACCCCAAAGCAGCACCGCAGAAAGCCACACAGCAGTACCATCACACTCCCTGCAGTGATTTGGCTACTAGGTCTGAAGCCAGCACCATGAGGCCACCTAAAGGTGCCGCTAAGCTTCTCTTTGAAGCATCTCCAAGCTCAGATATGGCATGTTGCCATGGTTCAAGAGTTTAGGACAATCACATCCTCCTCCAGGCTATATTGGTTACTAATTCCAAGGTGCACAAAACCCCCTTCATAGATCCATGGGAAAAATGTTGTTGACTCTAGCACAGCAGGACACCTGATTCTGGGCTCTCATCCCTACTCCAGAAGCTGGAGGGACATCAACCTCCAGAGCCTGGCCCTGACAGGCACCTGTCAATCTGTAGCACAGCAGTGCAGCTTCCACAAGCCAGACAGTTCCTTGGAGGTCTTATGTACCTCTGAATATGCATCAGCATTTTGGGTAACACTGTCATCCTTTGGATTCCCTTTAGATTCCTTTCACTGGATTTGATGTGCTCAGCACTGCAGGTGCCACAAAATTATGGGTATGTAGCATTTTTTCAGGAAAGCCAAACTCAAAGTAAGCACTCCAAACCTGAGATACCCCAAGCGGCTATCTAGATTTGTGTCTAGAACTTGCAGAACTTCTTAACCACTTCTTGCCTTTGTGGGTTTTCCCATCACTCCATCTTCTCCTGAACTTCCCAATTGCCTCTTCCATGGCTCTTGTGCTACCTCTTTCTCAGGTTGGACTTTATGATCCTAAAGGTCTTTTCCAACCCAACAATTCTATGATTCTATGATCTCCTGCTTCCCACATTCAGGTGCTTTTCCCAGTATTTGAGCATCTCCCCCTCTGACCTTACTAGTTTCTTCACTTACTTGCAGGTCAGTGGCCCCCAGTATCAAAGTCCCCTTTTGCAAAAACCCTATTGGGACTGGACCCTGCCCAGCAAGCACTGAAGATGGTGGCTGACTTCCTGACTCACTAGAAGACACCAGGCAACCAGGAGAAGAAGCTAGAGAGGCTTTGCTCATGTGACCTCTTGCAACACTCACCCATATCAAATGAAGAGACCAGAAGAAAAATAAACAATTCTTCATACCTGAAGTAACTTTTGTGAACTACGGACCTCTGAAATCATGCATCAACACCTTAACCTGCAGTCTAGGAGGTACATCATAACCTCCCACAGGCTTGAGGCCCTGAGGTAGAATCCATCTCCTAGGAGCCAAGATATTCCACAGGTAAACCAAATTCCAATGGTCTAAAAAGAAAAATAGCCAGGGAAACAAAAAAAAATAATTAAAACAATAATTAATTAAAAAAAAAGTCTCTGGCAGAGCATCCACATTTGAAATGGTCATTTACATTTATGCTCAATACCAATTACAGTCAACTTCATACCTCCCTACTTACTCAGAGTCATAAATCTATAAATGAAAGTGCTAAACGGGAGAGGGAAGCAGAATTAGCTTACGCCCTGAAGCTGTTAGCCATACGACTCAGAAACAGAAGTCATCCTGTTTTGTTCTCTTACCAGAAACTAGGAACAAACCTACCTGTTTATTAACAGACTTCCAGGCATTAAAGCATCCAGCTGATACGGTATCAAATGTTAATGGCCAAATTCTTTAGTGCCTTCAGCCTCTTTAGCCTAGTCAAGTGAATGTGTAGGTCTGAAATGTTACTCTTCATCGGGCAGAACACTAGACACACTTAGGTGGTGAAAGATGAGAAATGAATATGACAAATGAAACACTGGCTTTCATATTCACATTAAACTGTAAGAGGGAAGAAAATATACAAGGAATTGTCAATTTGTGTAACTTCAGATCTCAAAGCCTCAAATGGCAACAGGGTGAGTAGGGTTTGGGCATCTGACAATACCCTCTTCGTCCATCCAATGCAGTTTCCACCATTGCCATAATGGGCAGTGATAAGACTTCCCAGTTTTCCCCAAGATAGAAGCAACCCTGACTATTCTCTGATAGGAAAGCATCCACCCCAGTCCTCTGAGCTTCTGTCACCTCTCATTCTTCCACATAAAGTTTCCTCCTTTCCCCATTACCTAAACATTTGAAGAAAAGAGAGCAAACTCAGGAGAGATGGTACTGTATAGGTACAACATCAGCCGTGGCACAATGAATTCACATGCGTGCACAAATACACGAGTTCACATGTGCACATTTGCATGAACTGTCTCCCTGTACCATTAATATTACAGTTGTAATTTCATAACAAAACAGTGCATAGTTTCCAATGCTCTCATCTTTACAAAATACTACACAGGCTCTCTTTGAATAGGAAGCTTGTGCCACCGTTAACTGATGGAGGAAGAATTACACTTCCGTGATGAAGATGACAGTCTCATTCACTGTATCACCCAGGACTATTCCTGGAGCACTATCTTTTCTGTGCATTGAATGAGGACAGGTTCTTGTACTGGCAAAAATATACTGCTGTGGAACTAAAAATTGTGTCACAATACTGGGATAGAGGGAGAAGGGGAAGGGAAATCAGGTTGTACCAGAAACTTTTGTGTATTTCCTAGCTTTCAAGTACTTACCTCTGTAAACCTAAAGTGCCTTTAATGCTATGTTTGTCTTGGGCTTTCAAAAAACTAAAACTGAAAATAAAATCACCCAACTTTTATCCTACAGATTATTAACTTTTAAACCTCCGTTAAACATGGTTTAAACCTCTATTTCCAACTCCCTTAAGTATTTTCCATGTAAACCTGTTTTTCCTCAGATGCCTTCCAGAGAGACTCCCTAGAAGTATTCCAGGGACTCGAGGGCTCTATTTATCACAGGATAAAAAACATGCTGGCCTGCCAGACAGTCACAATTTTTAGGCTGACAACACAACCCTGTGCTGTGTGAGCAAATGAATGAGTGGGACAGAAGATAACAACGGTATGTGGACCCATGACCAGAGAAAAGATGGAGGGTTTCACAACTATTTTCTAGGCAGGTTAGGATTACTGAGGTGTACAAACACTATGTCCAAATTCAGGTTCTGCAGTATCAGACACAGCTCCTCTGAGACGCCTGTCCACCTTCAGCTAGACTTTGTGCTCTTTTGGTTCCATTCAACCCCTTTTGCTCCTGCGCTCCGTCATTCAATTTCCATCGCTTAATTTATTTCTGTCCTACAGTCCCTGAGCTGGTCCCAAATGTTTATCCTGCCATCATGTGCCTTGGTTCTTGCCCATGTCCACTCCTCTTGTTCCCATTTTCTATCCTCTCCCAGCCCTTCCAGTTCACTCTTCTTATCCTACCTCATTTTCCAGTCCCTTCCGTTCCTAATCCTATCTAAATTGGCTCAGTACCACAAATCCCAAATATTTCAACAGAGCCCGCCTTCCATGCAAATGAAGAGCATTATTTCCAAAATGTCAAGCAATTGTTTAAAATCCTGCTGTGGTGTTTGGTACATCTCCTGCATTTGTGTGCAAGTGATATTTACAGCTCTCCTAGTTCTTCCAAATGCATAACAAGGAAAGTGATTTTAGCCTGCATAGAGAAGCCCTTGGTAGGAGCTCCGGCTAAGATCAGATTGCACATGCTGCCAGTGGCACCTCTAGTGCTCTTTAGCTGGTGGTGTTTGCAACAGAAAAAATTATAGTAGACTTGTGTTTGCATGCATATAATGCAATGGAGGTTTGAGAGAGCAGTATCATACAAAACAACACTATCAGTTATTCATTATTGAGCTAACAAAGTGAGACTATGGAGCTGTATGTTGGAAAAGATAAATGAGATTACCTCGTAAAGGATCCTGTAACTTTCTTCTGAGTGGTCCTGTTAATGATCCACCTCTCTAGTGCCATGTACCCACTCTAAGGGTATGTGGAAGGAGAACACATCTGTTTCATTAAGGTAATCAATCAAGGCCCCTTTCAATGCAAAGGTGATAAAAGGGAGGATAGAAAGGCACATAGAGACATAAATCTGATAGTGGACAATGGAGGCATTGATAAAGACCAAAAGTCTTCAGCCACTAATTGATGGGCCATCAAGAAACTCCAGGAATAGCTTTGGAGGGGGCCAGCCTGGGCTTTGTAACTGGTAAGAAGAGGGAAACAAGACAAACAAGAGGATTTGGGATTCGAGGGAGGCCTGTGGGACTGTGCAAAACTTGTTGAGGGAATTTTAGGGAAAGGAGGGTAAACAGAGAGGAGGGGGTATAAAAAGGTGTGGGTCATGTGTGAGCAGCTGCTGATGGCGTGTAAGCACTTGTCTGACCCAGCCCTGCACCTGATCACCGCAGGCAGTCCCGAGTCCTCATTAAACCCTTCCCTCGCTGTCTGTCCCTGCAGTCTCACTCCCTGCCCCCTGCGTCTCAGTGCTGTAAGGATGAGGTGCCCACAGCTGGGGACACCCTGCGAGTGGACGTGGTGTCGGTTCTGGAGTCAGAGGGGGGTGCAGGACGCCGGGAGGTGGTGCCAGGTGCTGGGGTGGGCGAGGGGCTCAGCCCAGCCCCTGGGTCAGGATCCGTGTGTGTGTCCCGGGTGCAGTTGCTGGGGGCACTTGGGGCAAGTGAGGAGCTCAGCGACGGTGGCTGGAGCAGGACCATGGGTCACAGCCCATGTGCCTAGCTGGTGAGTGGGGGACCCATGGATCTGGTACTCAGGAGGATCCTTGAGTGCTTGTGAACTGGGTGTGCTTGTGAACCTAGAGAGTGCCATGTGTGCCTTCACTAGTGAACTTCAGTCCTGAGCAGCCAGAGAAGAGGAGGAAGGGGACTTGCCTGCCAATAGTTATGTTTTCTGCGGGTCCCGGTGGAGTTACATGCAGGTGTTGTTGAAGGCAGCACCTTGCCCCTGGCAGTCTGCACAGCCAGCCATGTCAGTGTGTGTGCCTCTGGGATGCAGAGGATGTTCAGCCTGCAAATAGAAAAGCAGCAGCCGTGTCCACTGGCCCTGGATGGAGATCCCTGTGCCTCTGGGCACATGAGGCTGGGCTCCAGCATCCAGGCAGGAGGAATTGGTGGGTCCTGGAGCTGCTGGAGATGGTGGCCACTTACAGCATCCCTTAGCATCCATCCCTGAGAGCCTGAGGTCAGCCAGTGGAACTTCCACTGAGGGCATATCTACAGACACATGCCCATGCAGCTTGTTTAAGCATTATTAAGAAAAAAACAAAACCCAAACAAACCAGAAACAACCCCCCCCCAAAACCCCATGGAAACTTGTTACATTTCAATTTGTTGCTTGTTACAAGTCACAACAGGTTGTTAGTTGTTGCCTGTATTGTAACGTTGCCCCCTTTATTTTATGCCACCACTGCTTGTCACTATTGAGAGAGAATGATAAAGAAAGATTTTAGTGAGATTTGTATAGTTCTGATGTGAAGGGAACTCATTGTCCCCAAGGTAAGCCCCTGTCCCTTGTTTCCCCCATGCACACAGACACAGCATCGTAAGGAACATCCTATCT